>NC_043749.1:22199798-22352298 GCF_902148845.1 Salarias fasciatus
AACGTATTATTTTCCTGTGCGCAACATTGACCAGCGGACAAAGTTTTACATCAGAAGATGACAAGAGTAAGTGCACACACATCTGCATATACAGACATGTAAAAAATCAAACATTTAAGCTGATGAACCCCAGCTTTCCCAGGAGTTTGCTCTATAAAAAATCTCCATGATATGAATTTAAGCAATAAAATTGATTCATAATAAACTTAAGAAGTCCACTGTCCAATTGAAGCCCATGTAACCCATGCAAACTGAATGTGGACCCCACATGACTGTGTTGACTGGGAACCTGGGAACCGAATTTCCCAGTTTGGAATCAATAAAGTAACTCTCTACTCTAACCTCCCCCTAAATCAGTCTTTCATCAGACCAGATTGTCTGAGGTTGATTTTCTTTACAGCAGCTCCTGCTCCGAGAACTCGCAATCCCCTCCCCGACTAAAACGGGAGAGGACGACAGTATCTCCATTTCTAAATTGTTTTCTCTTTTCATGGATCCACTTTTTAGCTCTCATAAAGTTGTGCTGGCTCTTTTTTTCCTTCGCAAACATTCATTTCTTGTAAATCACTGCTGTCTACTCACTTGCTGAAGGCTCCTCTGTTTCGCGAAACCTTCTGCTAGTTACAGCTTAACTGATTCTTACCACACTAAGAACCAGTTAAGGTGTAATCTTTGACTTGTGTGTGTGTGTGTGTGTGGCCCCATGGTGGTATTACTAAGGTAATATGCAGTATGTATTTACTTCACTGTACGTATATATTAAATGTTAAAACTTACGTTTATGCAAAATTGATAATAACTTTCTTGTGTCTCATTTTAGATGCAGTAAGAAGAAATCCATTGACAGCCACAGCTACAGACCAGGATATTGAGCAGTGGATTCGAAGGTGGCTCCATCTTGCTGGGGACAGAGAAGGAGGACGCCGAGCCAGGCAGCGGCCTGAGTAAACTGACTGTTCTGCCCAAAGAATTTCTGATGTTACTTGTTGTTGTAGTAGTAGTTCTTGTTTTAAATGTTTAAGCAGGTTGGCTTTACAGCCAACACACACACACACACACACACACACACACACACACACACAGTTTATGCATCCAGATAGCAAACTATCTTCAGTTGTCATACATTTTATCTGTGTTGTCTTGCAGACAAGGCAACTGTAACATGCAGTTTTCAGAGTTTTATTCATTTGTAGGAAAATGACAATTTGATATTGCTAATTGCTAGTTTGAGCACTTGGTTGAATGTATATGTGGAAAAGTTTGTATAGAAAAGAAAATTGGTGTTCATATTAATAAAATTGTACATCAAAGCAAAAGCAGGTAGTCATTATTGTATTATATAGCCCTGATCTGGCACATGTTGCCCAATTAAGGTGACGCTGTGGTTATTTTATCTGGCCCAGACCTGGCCCACAACATGTTTGGCATCCGGTCCATGTACGGTTTACCTGTGGCTGAGTTCCGGCAGCCACACTCACCCCTGAATGAACGCCACGACCATGGCCGAAAGTGGGCCGTAAGAAGACTACGGATGTGGGCCACATCTGGGCCAAAACATCGTTGCTATCTGGGACTGGTGCATCAGAAAAAAGTTCCACACACTTAAAAGTTTTTAGTGACTCCGAATTCCATCGTGGTTTAAACAAACAGCCGCAGCACAAGTTTTCCATTTTCTCTTGACAACACTGCATCCTGAATTGCTCGTAGGTACGAACAGGAAGAGGTCTGGTTTTGTCTTGGTGTTGTGATATTTCGGCGCCCTGTCCAGGATGTACTCTCGCTTTTTGCTCAGTTTATCTCCGGCCCCTGTAATCCTGAAAATACATGGTATCAGCTGGCATTGCTAAATCATTACACTGAAAAACATCCAAGTTTATTGCACTAAACACTTTCAAATTCCTCGACATGAATCTTGCCGAGTAAACAACTTGTTTAATGAATTTGCCTTCAAAGAAAAGAGGCTTCAAAGAAAAGACAAAAAGATCCTGCAAATAATGTAAAAACGGGGAGGTGGTTTATTATGACAAACAGAAGCACAGGAACTTTGATAATTTCTAATAGCCCCAAGACTTCAGTGTACACCATTTAGTGCGTTCAGGAAATCACAGAACATTTCATACAATGTCTTCATTACCAAGATAAATATAAACATATTTACTGAGTTATGTTTTTTTCTTCTTCAAGAAACCTTTGAGTTCTCTGTTGTTTTCCTTCTACGAAATGTCAAATGTTAAATAGTACTTTTGTATATAGGTGTAAGTATAAGCAGCTCTGGTAAATGAAGCCATGACTCCATACTCGGCTTTCAGCACATGACATCTTAAAGAATCTTCAACACGAAATCACTTCAGTTTTCATCTGAACCATTCGACATGCACTGTGTGCAAAACCTGACATGGTGACTGACATTTAAAATAGTTGAGAGCAGTGCCACTTTCACACTGAGCAAAACAGGTTATATTACACTCAATTTCGCTCCATAATTGCAATATGTTCCCTATAATTTTGTACACCTTTTAAAATCCAAATCTATGAGGAGCTGCAATTTAGCTCATTTGATGCTGCGTCTAAACATCCAATGTGCTGTGAAATAAAAATTTTCAATAGCAGCCCTGACCGGACCCCAGAACCAGTGCTCAGTTGGTACAACTGGCGTTAATAGACAGCCAGCCTCAGTGGCTTCACAGCAATGGCCCATCACTCACTTCTCAATTCTGATCTGGGTGTGAACACCCTTACCCCCTCACACCCAAGTGAGTGATGATTTGTTCAGCCATGTCCATGCAGAGCTGCGGCACAGAAGGCTACAACATTTCCGGCTCAATTTTGAAAGCTAGCTCCTGACCACTATTAGAACCCAAAGCTTTATGTGAACTTATGTCACTTCTGGAAAATTCACCTCTGCAAGCTGAAAAGCACGTACTGGACTTTGACCCCGAAAGTTGGAAAAGTTTTGCCGGAACAAATTCACAACTTGCTGGAGACGAGTACAGAGTATATTTCCCACAAAGTACAGATGTAAAAACTCATCAGTGGAAAAACTCCAAGTTTGGAATTTTTCTTTTAGGAATCATCAAAATTCTGGAAAACAGAACTTATCCTTACGTATAAAAGCATTGTGAAATTAATAAAGGTGAGGGGGTTTTTTTCTCCCCATTATGAATTATGAACTGGAAAACATCTTTTGAAAGCCAGCAGTCTGACAACCTGCCAAAGCAATCAGTTAGCCATATTGATCAACACCATCAAGCCCCCTGCAGATCTATAATAGTGGCTGTGCAGCGGGGTAGCCAAGATCAAATCTCATTATTCTTACCCAGACTTTAAACACTACAAAGGCCCGTAGAACAATTACTCCGGTGCAAAAACATCCTAATGAGGCAGCTGCTGTTGGTGCAACATATGTGGCGGATGAGTCACAGGTGGTGACCGGTTGACACGGTGGAGGTGCGGGGTATTAGGGAGATGTGAGGGACAGGATGTATTAGCAGAAAGCATGATGAGTGTGACCCTTCCTCCAGCGGAGACACAAAGTGACAACAAGTACTTGGCACCGGACTCACACTGATTGACTTGTCTTCGCAGCGGGTGAGATAAGTCTCTGTCACCATTCGGCACTCGGTGCCAACGCCGGATCATTAACAATGTTGTTTTTTTCCCACACAGCATTAAAATGCAATCAGGGTGACTTATTGTGGTCAGTTGTGCATTAAGACAGGATCACCACCAACTTCTCAGATCATTTACTTGAGGGTGAACTCCACTTACATTGAAGGTCATTGGAATGTCCATGGTTTTTTCCAGATGTCTGGAACTGTGCTCTAGTCAGGTAAATATATACTATATATAAGTATATTTACATCTGTTTTAGATGGTTATGTCTTAGTGTTTTGCTGTTGATTATAAATTTAAAGTGTATTTCTTCTTGGGTGCACAGAGCTGGACTTGTCTGCGCTGTTGCATGTTGTCCTCGTGTTTTCTTGACACTCTGGTTTCCTCCCACAGTCACAAATCATGCAATTGGTGGCTTTCAATGTGAATGTGTGTGTCTCTGTTCACACTGTGATGGACTGAGGGCCCGGTCAGGTTGTACCCTCCCTTTTCTCTCTCTCCTCTTGGATCGCCTACAACGGCCCACCACAACAAGTTGGGTAAAGTAGTGAAATACACTGGAATGTGAAAACATCAGATTTTTTGTGACATCTATATTACTGTACCGCATCATATTCAAAATTTTTGGTTGATTTGTATCACCTTAGTCTATTCTCTCATTTAAGATGCAATTAAGGTCAATCACACAAATCAAGTCAGTGATCTTCAATTTCTGTTGGAAAACACTGCACACTTTGATACCGCATACACAATGACAATTAGTACAAACAAAATGTATTTATTTCTGTAAACTGGACTGGCTTCTGTTTAGAAGAATTGTGAGTTATGTCACCACAAAGCAGACCTGCAGAGCCGGAACAACAACGAACATAAACCAGGCTACACGCTTGTCATGCTGAGAAATCTCAAGCTCCCTTTACAACAAAACTCAGCTGTATTTGAGTTGGCCACTCACAGCGAGGAAGAGGCACAACTAATGTGAGTAAAATTACTTTCTACCAATAATCTAAGTACATTTAGGTCATTACAGTAACTGATGGTGTGCATTTTCACCAAAATGAGATTTTATGGAGTTAATCTTCAAGTTACATTTTAAAAAATGTTATATTTACCATGCCTTTACTGTTTATTTGTTTAAAACACTGAATTTATAGGAGAGAGGGAAGTCGCCGTTCTCATGAGTTCATTGTCTCTGTTATTGATCACTTCTTCCAAGAGTGTCTGCGATTAATACTAAAACTCTATTCGGAACTTTTAAAGGTGCAATAAGTAAGAAATGCACCATAAAGATAATTAAAAACATTCCCATTTGTGGCTTGTTATCGAAGAAACAATCAGTCTTCTTCATCAACAGTGTCGTGATGCTTACAGCTGTGTTATTCCACATCAAGCACAATTCAAATCACACGCATGAGGCAGGATGTGTTTACATGGATACCTTTGCCATCTGGGGTGACCACATTTCCAAGACTTGTTTGCAAACACTGCAAGCAAACGACCTAAACATGCTGTTACTGTTTTACACCTGTAAATGAGATGAGAAAAGCTGAAGCATAACGCATTAATAAATGTATTGATGTTTAGGTTCCCCTTGTTTCTTTCATGAAAATATTAACACTCCCTTCCAAAAAGAAAAAAGAAAAAAAAAAAGTGACTAAACAAGGAGAAGTGAAAATATGTGACCTGACATTAAACTATACAGCAGCAGCACTGCACACCTGCATACTGTGCATGCATACAGGTTGTGAGGTGCTGGAGCAGATCCGAGCTGAAGGCAGGGGACACAGTGGACAGGTCAGCAGTCCATCACTGGACAAACGCAGAGAGACAGTCACACACACCCACGGTTACACCCACTGGCAATTTAAAGACCTTATTCACCTCAAACACAGCAGGAGGAAACCTGCAGGAGCCAGGGAAAATGAAATCCTGCGCAAGAAGAGCAGGCAAAACTGCACGACAAGACCCGAACAGGAGATTTCCTCATAGTGAGGCCGGAGCGCTGACCACCACAACACAGTGCGATCATAAATTAAACTTTCAACATTTCATTTTAAACCTGAAAATAGAAAGTACTAGTGATGTGTAAAAGTAACGCATCATCAGAAGTGATATTCTTCATTCACATCATATTGGGTTTGGTCCCAGATTTTTTTAATCAATTGTTTTATTTTTTTTGTATGAATTTATGCGGCATTAATGATTTGGCTTCAGATGGAAACAGAACACTGTTCTCTTGAGAGTGAGGATGACATCTGCTCAAACACAACTCATTCTAATTTCAGGCCGCTGTTCCCTTTTTCTGGTTCAGTTCTAGAAGTAGCTGGCATTTGTTTTCTATAAGATATTCACCATAAAGACTGCAGACAATGAAAACTGCCAAAAGCTACATTAGCTCCTGTCATTTCATTTATAGTTTAATTCAAAACTATCATCCATGAAAGAGCAGTTTCCCCCTCCTATTCTTTGATATTGTTATCAAACAGCTGACATGTTAAATGGAATCAGAAGATTTACAGAGATATGAGCACTGTAGTTCAAAGTCTAAGTCCCACTGTATCCCATTGGAAAAGCGCCTTTGGAGACTACAATCTCTGCTCTATTTAAATTGGCATGATCGAGACTAGGTAATATGTTTGCTTATTTCCATCAGTTTTGCCTTGGGTTGTGTTTTACTGAATTAGAGTAGTCATTTTCATATTCCTAAGATCACCAATAATGAACAGAGAGAATGGCAAACATTAAAATTGCACTTTATTTATAAAAATAGCCTTAGGTTCTTCATGCACTGCACCCAGTATTTGTTTTTCCTTTCTTGCAAGACGAAGAGACTATACTTCTGCACATGAACTGCATCACCCGCGTGAATCTGAAACACATAAGGACCTCCATGAAATAGATTTATTTTTTTATGCATAACTGATTCAGGAAGAATATAAGAAGCAACTTAATTATGGGAAATCTTTTGTCTTGTATGTCTATGCATGATTCATGAACACACAGGCTAATAGTGACTAAATGGTGTACTGTTATAAAACCTGGTCTGCGGTAATTACCACAAGAATATGAGACTCAAAAGGCTCCTCGTTGCATTAGAAAACACTGAATGAGCTTTAATCTGTATTTTCTCTAATGTTTACATCGTCTTACAGTAAGATGTGCTTAAGGGTCTCTCAAGAGATTGAGAAAGGTGCCACAGAATTTCTGAATCAATAGTACTGTGGGTTCTTTTCCTCGGTGGCACACACTTATTGATTTGCCATCCACACATAGTGGTAAAAGCCTGTCATCCCCACAGGAACTAACTGATATGGCTTCCTAAAGCAGATGTTATCCCTGTAATTATCAAGTAGACCATTACTGTGTTGTACAGATATGGCTTTTTACACAATTTTCCGTCTCTATTGTGTTTCATATGAACTACTGTTGCGTGAATTAGCCACCATCTGATTACTCAAAAGCACAAAGCAAAGCCAGCTATGGGTGTCCAGAGAATGGACTGTTGTCTATTAATTTCAGTATATTTGGATGACACGTTCACTCATTTGTGCATAAAGTACATCATGAAACCAAATCATAGCCATTAACATTGTCCTGCAATGGGGAAAAAGTGCCGGCCCATAACAACACTAATTAGCATTATCCTCTTCACTGGGTTCAAGTGGCAAGTTGTTGTTCATAGCAAGCTGTGTGGCTCTGCTTTTCGTTTTTTTTTTAAATAGCAAAAATAGTGGAAAACAGATGCTTAGCTGCTTGTTTTTTTTAAAAAAGTTAGGGTGCCAACATTACTTAAGGACAACCTCACCATTTACACTCACTACAGGAACTTTTGGGGAGATGTCAATTCTATATGTATGTTGTATTTTTATGTATTCCACTAAAAAACTATTCCAACATGAAGAGTGTTCAGTTGAGATTAAAAATTTCAGTAGCTGCGAGGTTTGAGTCAGTTTATGAAGGCAGTGCTGCTGTGGACGCAGCGGACGCTATGTGGTGAAAAATTCCCCTGGAACGCAGGACGAGACATTTAACACCATTTTACAGGAATTAGAAAAAGACGAAATTAAATTTAAAAATAAATAAATCATATTACCGCTGGGCAAATCCACATATTTGCATTAATTGATTAATACCAACAGTTAATATATCACATTAACAGTTTTGGGGTTTTTTTTGCTCTGCACAGAGACACAAACTGTGTGATGCGTGCTGGGATGATGAGCGGTTTGGCCGGGAAACAACCTCATGCCACATCACCACCAACAGAGGCATTCGTTATTGACGAAGGTGCAATGTTTTGAAGGTTCTCGAGCAGCTTGTTGACAACATCCAGCACATGTTGCTGGCATTTCATCCCTCACTCACGGTTGACTCAGTCAGGTGTCACTTAACCATTAATGGTTCTGAGCAGCTGTGAATAATAAACTATGGTGCTGCCAAAGAGCGAGATTTCCAGGGAGGTGTGCAGTACCTTGATCTTTGTTTACCTTGGTGAAAATTGCCTATATGAAGAATGAGCCCATTGCAGCAACAGTTTATTGGGTCGGTTTCACATTAGCTTAACATGAAATATAAGATAAGACATTAAAATGTGATAAATGTGAGGGTGGTACTGGAGTCAGGCTATGGCACACTAGATAAATCATTCATGATTTGGCATCCTAAATAACACTTGTTTTATATGTTTTTTCTTTCAATTTTCAGATTTTATAGCCATTGCTGCTGCTGCGAAGTGTCTAAAGAGAACTCTGGGTTACTAACAAATGCAACAAATAGTGTGCATTAAAATGACTAACTTTTGCTCGTATTGCAGCATTTTTAGGGGGAAAATGTGTAATATGGTACTTTTGAATTCATGATTAGAATTTTGTTTGGGAAAAAAATCACGCACCTAATCATGACTGCTGGTATGGATCAGTTGGTGAAGCAGCTCAGCTCTCATTTGGGAAGATGGAGGTTCGATCGTCCATCTGCTCATATGTTGAAGTGTCTTCCAATGAAAGGACTGAGCACCTCAGATGGCAGCTGCCTCTGCCTGCGTGCGTGCGTGCGTGCGTGCGTGCGTGCGACAAAGACTGTGAAATGGTTTGGGGGCTGTTAATCAGTGGGAAAGTGCTATATAAGTGAACTCCAATTACCATAATTAATACATTTGACAATTACTAAGCCTTAATCAAGAGCTAAATAAAAAGTTGGCCCAAAGATAGCAGACAAAAACTGCAAAAAGATATTTTTTTAAAAAGACCTTCTTGTCAAATTCCCCAGTGGTTGAATCTGGTCTTGGCTTTCAGAATAACATTTGTTGCTATTTATTTTCGATAGAGTTAACAAACCTGTAAAAACTCACTGAAAGAACAACAATCAGCTACTTTATGTTGAGTGCAAAACACATAATAGGTGTTTTTGCTTGCTTGTGCTTTGGACACACCACAGTAATGTTCTTAAATGAGATGCACTTGCATATGCATCGTGCCACTGGTCAACTAAAAACTCTTTTGAGTCAGAGTTGCAGCGTTTCCCTGTTATTTATAGTGTGCAAGTAGAAAGATGTCTCGATCACACACAGCTTTTTTTCCAGGAGTGTTTCCACTGTCTCTTGAATACACTCAGCTGGATCTCAGTGGGTATCTCCTAAAACAAGGCAGTATGCATTTATGCATGTCACTCTGGAGCCTCCTGTCACTTTCAGTATTGAACAGCAAATCATCATTATGTGCAGATAGTGTAGGCACACAAACATTGAAAAAAAAGAAAATGCCATTCTGATTTATTCCTTTGATGCTTCACCCAAAACACAACATCAGAATATTTAAAACAACCTTTTAAATAATGTACTGATTTTTGCACAAGAAAGTGGATGCACTCTAATGCATGGCCACCTGGGACTCTGCACAATGTCCTTTAAATCAGGGATCCCCAATCAGATCGGTACCGACCCGTGGCTCATTTGGTACCAGGCCATAAATAGAGAATAAAAACTTTGATTTTGAAAGAGTAATTTTAAACTTCTATTAGTCGAAAATGAGTTTTATTTTGGAAAAAAAAGCTTCACTTCCATCAGCACATCTTTCCTGTGCAGAACTCCGTAAATTTTTCCTCATGCATCGTAAAGTTATTTATGTACACCATCCTGCCAGTCCTCAGAAAAATGTTTTTTAAAACCGGTCCGTGATGCAAAAAAGTAAAATGCATTTCACCTCTCGTTGCTTCATTACTTGACGTATTGTGCTCCATGGATGTCAGAAACTTGGGAGAACATGCTTGACAATGTCACGTTGTCAAGGCAACATTCAAATGGTATGTAGGGAAGCAGGCTTTGTCACAAGGAGATACATAATAACTTTGCCACATCACAATGTGGTGACCATGGATGATACATTGGGACTTCTGCTTTCACAGCTCCACAAGGTTTTTGTTTTGTTTTGAAACATCCTTCATTTTTCTATTGGGTTTTCATCTCCATTAAAATCTTAAAACTTGGCTGGTTGTTAGTACTTGTGTCTCATTGATCGACGACTCATACTCAGCTGTATTTCAGTTGGTGTTGGAGCTTCCTGTTGACTGAGCTGTTGTGTAAAATCTCATGGTTACAAAATTACTGTTGACTCTTGGTGGTTGGGCGGCCATGAACATGAAGATGTCTCACCAGAACACATTTTTTATGCAGTGATGGTGAAAATCATTCCCCGTTCCACCACAAAATTGAACTGAGAAAGCTGCAGCATAGTAGACAAACTCTTACCGAGTAAAGTTTATTCTGATACAAGTCAGGTCAACATGCGCTGACCTTGTCTGCCATATATTGATAAATCCAGTCAGGCTTCACTGAAGCCTTCTGCTTTAGCAACTTGACTCAACTTGTGTTAAGTGATGGGCAGGCAGACTACGGTATTCTTCTGCCATTTGTCTTGATAAGAACAGATTATGTGCGAGTCAGTTATTCAGCTCGGTGGCCAAAGGCTGTTCAAGCATCACACAGCCACAAAAGAACATATTATTCATATTTATATATTTATACGTATGTTTTCTTGTACTAGTACAGTGAACCAGCTGTGCCTACCTCAGGCATATAGTATCTTATGAACTAGAAACGGTTCACAATTATCAGTGGCATTTATCTACTAAGTGAATGCATCCGTGAGCTGATAAATCTACATGGGTATATGAAACAGCGATGTGCAAAAACAACCGTGGCTTCTCTCTGTGTTTCATAAGAGGTCATGAACAGAAGTTCATGGAACAAAATAAATGCCTAAGGGAGGCAGTACAGACAACCGCATCTCACTTTAGAGTTGTGTATTTATGGATTAACAAATTTCGCACAGTTGTGCTGTATATTTTGAAACAAAGTAATGTTTTTTCAATAAAATCCCACAAGATATGAAAATCTGTCCCTCGAAACTTTTCAGCAGGAGTTCTGTGAAATAATTTGCTACCATTGCGCTGCTTTGCTATTATGTTCCTCACAGCGTATTCCCACTTGTTTTCTTACCTTAATGGAAACACACAGACACACACACCTCTTGTCTTAGATGACACAGCGTACTGCTCTTTCCTCCCTGCCTGCACTGTTGATTCATTGGCTAGTGGATTGAGAGGCTTCACTTGCAATTTGTGAAAATAATGTAATCTCAGGATGGGCAGAATTGTTGAACCCTCTCTGAGATTACTCTCTCCTGCCTGCCTCAGTGATTACTGATCATGGGCAAAAGAAAGAAAAGAAAGTCTTTTCTCTATTGTATGTTTCTATTTTCATTCCCACCTCATCCGTCTAGCGAGAGTTATTTTCAATAGGTTTTAAGAATTGGCAGTCTCTCGACTGCTTTCCTCCCTTATTTCCTTTGCTTGTTGGTGGCAGTGTTTTAAAGTCCAAGAGCATAAATTCTGTTCTATATTGCATTTACTTAGACCAAATTTTAATCATTTGTGAGCAATATTGTGGCAAATGCAGCCAGACATTTCAGTGCTTGTGCATGCTGGGAATTTAGTGTTGCTTTGGGTTTTTTTTCTAATGAAACAACATGCAAAATAACTAAATTTCCTGTACAAAAACATACTGTTAATAAATATGTATCAGTGTAAATAAGTGACAAAGGTGAAATTTTAAAGCTAGTTCCATGAACAAACACTCAAACAGTCTGTTCTAATAAACACTGAATAATCATTAAGGAAAAAAATTTGATTCATTTTCACAGCAGAAGAAAGCCGTTTTACTGAAAATGTCAGTTAAAAATTTTAATTAAGAGTAGCTGTTCTACCAATAGTCATTGCTCAGGTCGAGAACAAAGTAAGCAAAAATACTGGATATACTCAGAGGTCATACACACACAAATATTTTCATAATAATACTCCAGAAACTCTGCTTCGATGTATTCAGGCGCAAGGCATTCCATTATTAAAAGTATTATTCAAAGATGTGGTAAGACTCATGTTAGCTTATCAGACTGGGTGGGAAATGAGCGACTTCCAGCTACCTCTGGTAGGAGCAATTCAATTCGGTTCAGTTTGTGCAGATTAGGCAAGTACTGTCAAATCACGCTAGTTTTGTGAGATTTGAATAATAGAATGTCTTTATTATCATTGTAACTAGTACAACGAATTGATTATTTCTCTCCAACTTCAACATGATGTTTTAAATATGTTATTCACCCACACTGACTGATGGCGAGTGGATACATGACAGTAAAGCAGCCTCTAAAATGAATAAAACATTAACAGCCAAATATTTCTAGTTTTAACTAGCTCAAAGACGGAAGTTTAATTCGGTAAATATTTTAATGAAAAACTGGCTGCACAAGACATTTTGACCTTGGTGGTTCTAGAAGGAGGTGAAAAAAACAGGAAAAGGAAAGGAGTCACAGTTTGTTAAATTTCAAACTGTGCATGATGTGTGTATCTTATTTACAGGAACTTCCATTAAGGACACTACTTTACCTGCCACTGGCTATAGGTGTACCTAATTTATATATTTTATATTTTAAACAGAGTTTCTTTTTCTAGGCATGCCATGTGGTTTATATTCAGTATCATCAATGGCATGTATGCCTGCTCTACAATATTGTAAATCCCTTCTACTGTTCCACATAAAACCATTTTAACACTATGAGCCTCAAAGTCTGTGAAGCAAATGGGATTCCACCAATTCTTGCTCTGCAGTTCCTCTATAAATTTGTTGTACTTGCTTAAAGATTCCTAAAACCATGCATGAATACTTGCATAGAATCCTGGTCATTGTTACTATGTCGGTAATGTAGGTCTGATGCAAGCCCTTCACAATCCACCTCATTTTCTGTCTCACTGTATCTCCAAATAGTGCAGAAACTGAGTCACAATAATGGCACCAAAATGAAATTGACCCAAAAAGTCATCTATGGTTCATTCATATTCTATACCACTTTATCTTTTCCAAGGTTTCAAGGCACTGGAGCTGATCCCAGCTCACTGAGTGTGAGCGTCGCACAACACACTCTGGGACAGGTCGCCAGTCCATCACTGGGCAAACAGAGAGATGGATCACACACACTTCTACCAATGAGTAATTCAGAGACACCAGTTAACCTCCCATCCAAGCTTCCTGACTCTTTAAGCAAACTTGAGTACCCAGAGAAAAACCCTCATATGCACGGGGAGAACATGCACATTCCCCACAGAAAGGCCCAGACAGGGTTTTCAGCCCTGACCTTCATTAGGAGAGAGCAGTTCTATGGTTCTTACTGTAGCGGTGGCTGCATATCAGTTCATATTCGATGCTGGAATACACACACACACACACACACACACACACACACCTAAGGGCAATTTTGCCATCACCCGCTAACCTCAAGTGCGTGTTTGAGCACTGTATTGTAGTTGAGCACCAACATTGCTGCACAGCAATCATGATGAATGCTACCTTGTTCTATGTCATTTCTTATAACCTCATAAGAGTACAAGCCAAGGCCAGACGACAATAAAAGAACTTGAACCACACTGATCCAGCACAGTAATATTTCAGTCAAGAAAATTGTGATTTTAAAGTCTATTCATTCATGCTCTATTCCAACTCGGGGTCATGGGGCACTGGAGGCGATCCCAGCCTCTTGTGAGTGTAGGGTACACCGTGAGCAGGTTGACAGTCCATCAGAGGTTGAACACAGAAACAGTCAAACTCACATTCACTGAGATTTGAAACTATTAGCCTGAAACAGTTCTTTTGTTGTTGGTTTTTTTTTTGACTGTGGGAGGAAATAGGATAAACCCCATGAATGCAAAAGGAAACCTAACCTTTGATGCTTCCATAACCTTAACTGCAGCACCACAGTTAAAGTACAACCTGCTGATTTCAGCCGCCACTAGGGTACCTTAAAATGCACAATTTCACTCAGTCTATATATACTTAGCTTGACATTTTCCACAAAATTAGATCAACCGTAATTATTTTTCTCAGCTGTTCAAAAAGAACACTAATGACTCACATGCTTTATGCATCCAAATTCTTTTCCATTAATGATGGTCTCTTAGCATTTTCAGCTTTTAATCATAAACAAACCAATTCTTTTCCAGGCTCTTTATTGAGCCACCAAAGCAGGAATACAGGAAGCACGTAATGGGCCAAGAAGAAACCCTCTCAAGACAGTAATGGGTGGAAATAGTGCGTATGAAGATGCTGTCAGAGGTGTGTGTGTGTGTAGAGCTGAGCTTGAGTTTTGGATAGGGCAGAAAAAGCCAACTCATCAAGATATCTGGAAGAGCCTTTCCAGAAGTTAATGGTCCAATTAAAATGTCCATCTCAGTGACAAATTCCTTTGAAGCCAGACTCTGAACTCCAAATCACAGAGCTTCTTCTTTAAGGGAAAGCGAGTGCACATCACCATTCATGCCCAGTGTTAAACGATCTCATCCGTTGGGACTTCCCGTGATGAATGGTAAAAGTAAAGGAAGGATGAGAGGGGAGTTGAGGCTGAATGGCTGTCTTGCATCAATGTAGACCAAAGAGAAAAGAGAGAGTGTAGCCATTACTATTTCTGACATGGTGAGATTGATGTCACCCTTATTTGCCATCAGATTAGGGAAGCCAGGCGAGGTGTAGCTCTCAGCCAGTACATCACATGGGCGTAATTAAATGAGTGAGCACTGAACGCTCCTTTGAGCCCGATGCGGGAGCCGGAACAAAAAGACCTGTAACACATAGGTAGAACAATGTACACACTAGACCGATGTCCTCACATGAGGAGGAAATCAAATCTAGGGAAAGCGGTGAAATACAGGCGTACTCAGAAAACACAATCCTATTGAAAGATAAATTAGAGAGGATTGAAGGAGGTTGATGAAAAATTTGAGAATTTTTTAGATGCAAATATCAAGCTTTTGAAACGTACTGAATATTTTCTGGTTGAGTTTATGATTTTAAGATGTCTTTGGTATTTTCCATCCTGAGGAGTTTTGTAACCAGTTGAAGTGGTGTACTTGAAAAGATGTGACCACTGAGAGGATTCAAAAGAAAATATTTCACACTGTTTAATTGAGCACTTAGCAAAGCCAAAAGTATATATAGAAGTCCAGATGAGAGACAGAAGGCTCTAATTTGACGGCGCAACTTGGCGATGATCAGCGGCGGAGGCAGCGCATTCCTATTTTCGACAGGCGAAGAAGAGGGTTTCTGACCGGTCTGCTGCACTTGCGCCGAGATGGGCGTGGCGGCGCACCAGGGGGAGGGCTCGACAGAATCAGCTGGCGCAGTGAGAGTTTATTGCGGAAGGTGTGAGCAGGCTGGGGAGGAGGATCTGATGATAATTTGTCTGAGAAAACCTCAGAGGCAGGGTTTCAGCTTGTCAGTGTCATGAAAGATACACAAAATCACTCATGAACCACATAATTGTTTTTATTATCTTCTTTAGCACTAGAACATCCAAGACGATCTGACAGACCATTTGGGTTTTTAGAATTCAAATAAATCTGTTAAAAATAATTCCCCTGTCCTCTCGTTCTTTGACTTTTCCTAAATATGTGTCTTGTATGTTTTTCTGAAGCAAATAAGGTCCTAACAATAACACAGATAATATTACAAAGCATTTATACCTCCAAAGGCCAACAGTGGTCTGTGAGACTTATTATTTATTTATTATTATTATTATTATTATTATTATTATTATTATTATTAGACTGATTAAAAAGATGCACTTCACGGGGCTTTTTTTTTCTTCTGTGATTGATTTGTTTTGGTTCATGCGCGCATCTGAACAGGGGGCTAGCTCTGACAGCAGACAATCAGACAGATGGCCAAAAATATCAAGCAAATCCCAAAAGAAAGATAGTAAAAACAGGCATAAATAAGAGAGGGGTGCGCTGAGGAGCGATGCCGGGCAGCGCCGAGGACGAGGAGCGCAGTGCGTCGGACCCCTGCACAGCGGGGCACACGGAACACAGAGCGTCGTGGCGCCCCTTGTACGACCGCGGCGCCCCCCTCGGGACGTGGCGCCCTAGGCGGCCGCCTAGTTCGCCTATGCCTAGAGCCGGCCCTGATTTAAACTAATGTAATAAATCTGAGCACAACAGTGAACACGGTATTGACAGCAGGGGCACTGCAACGTCTCCAGATGTGCCAGTTACAGATTCAGGTAAAATATTATATCCTCCATTAAAGTACAGCAAACCATGTATTTTTCGTTTCCAAAAATTAATTTTAGAACGAACATATTTTCTGAATAAATACCTTTGTCCTGTTGAGCCTGCAGTCCCAGAATAAAATGAGCGGGTCGGTGTGGGAAGGTGTCCGTCCTGGTGCGCAGCCGGGGAGACTTATTTTACTAATTTTAATATGTTCTTGATTATTATTGACAGTTAATAATACAACTATTTTGTGTGTGTTGGCGTGTGTGTGCGTGTGTATCAGGGAAACGAGTGCGCGGAGTGTGAGTGAGAGGTACGCTGCGCAAATGCGCACTGTAAAAAGTTCAATACATTTTAAAACCTGATTTGAGGCATTAATAAAGCAGATATGAGGCAGAAGTTTTGCTGGTCCACTTGATTTAATATTTTGTTTCTTTACCTTAATTTCTAATGCATTAGATTACAGAAAAGCAACCTGTTGGTGTGCTCCTGCGCAAAAACACTGCATATGACAGTCTGGCTGACCATAGCGGCCTTTCGAGGGGGGTAAGAATGCTGGCAACACGTGAAGCAGAGGAGGACGGAGCAGATAGCAGATGTCGCCACCATTCTCTCATAAATGATTATCCTTCCTCTGGGATGGCCGGAATGCCATGTGTGTGATAGGACTTACAGGGAATCATTTCAGAGGACATCGATCTGATGACAACTGAACCAGCAGTCCTAAGTAGACTCACCCAGCTCCGCTGTGCAGCTGCGCTGAGTGATTGGCACCTGTAATTCTTTGTGCTTTCCCAAATGTATCTTTAAGAGTTATGATGCACACAAATAAAAACATATTTTCCCTTTCCCTACAAAGTCTGTATGTAGCCGCTAAATGCAGGGTGTCTGCATTTTTATTTCATTTGTCTGGCTCCCCAAGCTCTACAAGAGATTATTTATTTCAAAATGCAGTCATATACATTGTTGCTTCACTATGGTTTAGTATTGAGGCCAGGAAATAAAATGTATTTCATCATGTTAATGTAGCAGTGTCCTTCTTTGAAAAAAAGGAGAGGTGTTCATTTGATTGGTCAAATTGCGCTCAGCTGGGTTAAACCCACTTTCTCTCCTCTCTCTTGCGCCACCTGCGCCGGTGGGCGGGATGGAGGCGTGACTGCGCCTGGTTCACGAAATTAGGACAATTTTCTGGACACGCCCCGTTGACTTTATCCGCCGACAGCGCACTTTGCGCTCCGCTGACAGCCGGCGGATTCGGCGTAGTCTACCAAGTTAGGGCCCAGAGTGTGTGTTTTGATGTCGCCCTTCCAGGTTTTGCCACAGCCAATCACCAGACCAAGTTTTACACTAGATGCTTTGCTTTACTCAGCGTGAACAGGTGGAGGACAAGGACCTTGTTCAGGGACCCATCAGTAGCAGAATTGAAACCAGCAGGCTCCTGGTCACAAGCTTCCCTTTACGTAGGTCAACGGGGGTGAACACAGCCCGCCAAAAGGTGTACAAGATTGTGTGGGGGAAAAAAAGAATTCACAATGTAATTTCTGGCATCCTTAAACTCTTGTTTTTTTTCCTGTTGCTGTTGGTGGTGTATTCATACACAGATCTGCAGACCAGATTTTCTGAACAACTCATGAATCACACTGTTAAATCACACTTTCTCTCCCTATGCATAGCTCTATCTGCACTATTGATAAACCCTTGTTTATTAGTTGTTCAAGAACTCATTTGTGAATTAGTTCCTCCAGCTTGGACCTTCCTGTTTTTAGTCCACATTGAACCTTCTTTGTTTTCATCGTGACAGTAACAGTCTCGCTGCTTTTCAGTCAAACGTGGAAGTAATGGGGCGCTTGTTAGTACTGTAGCAGCATTCTATCGTCATTGAGTGGTATCTAGCCATCCCAGGATTTTTTGTAGACTAGTTGTGCTGAAAAAACAAATCCAACTCATAGTACAGAAAATACAGTAGTACACTAAGGGGGTGCTGCCGGAGTTGCAGCCCCCCCTGGTGCAAGCTGTAGCACCTTACATTAGCGCTGACTGTAAACTTAATTAAAAAATATACATATATATAAAAATATAAAATATGTGTGGAATGGATTTACACAGAGCCGTGGGGATAAGTGCAAAAATTTATTTCAAAAGAAATTAAAATTAAATAGTTGAGGAGACTCCTCCCTCACCCGGAAGCAGCTTCTTCGCAATCAAACAACAATGATGGCAGACAGCAAGCAAAAGAGAACATCAGATTTTCTCACAAGCAATACTTTCAAAAAATCTAAATTGAATCGCATGCTGTTGGTTTGAGGGACTTGTGTTCATCTGTTGTTGTTTTTTAATCTATCCTTACTACCTGTCATGTCAGAGGTAGTGAGTTTTGGAGTATAGACCCACCTCACAGTTTTTTTTTTGTTTTTTTTTTTGTTTTTTGCATCTTCAGCACCAAGGACAGCGCTCAAAAAGGCAGTGATTTACTGCTGTGAAAGTGTTTTTGTTCTCGTCTGTTCTTGTCATATGGTGAATTGCTGCCAACCTCCTAATGGAGAAAAAAAATGTAATAAAATGTGAATTTGTTAGAACTTCTTAATGTTTATTTGTGTGTATCATATGGCTTCCAGCCAGCAGCCTGAGTGGCGATGCGCTATACAGCAGGGAGAAAAATGGAATGACGTCAGTCCTTCATTCATTCAGTTGCCGGCCCCCTCTGCTTAAAACACCTTCCCGCGCGCCTGCAGTAGTATGTTTGTCATGGTGGGTACACCAGCTTAATAAGTAACGATAAACATCATGATTCAACCCATATCAGTTTTGAACTAATATCCAAATCATTCAACATCCAAACACTGCTGAGTCATGACTAAAGTTTATTAAGCGCCATCTTTCACTTCAGCTTCGAGTCATCTCTGGTTGAGGCTGAAACAAGTAACGGACCAGTTTAAATGAATGAAATAATCAAACCGGAATATTTTTTAGTACAGGCATCTAAAAAATCTTGTTACTTGCCACCTCTGATGCTCACTGTTAAATAGCTGTGATTTACTTTTTATTTACAGCTTTGGCTGCGGAGGCTGGACTTTTAAAATTCTCACTCTACTTTGGCGGCAATAATAAGGATATGATTCTTCCCAGACCTCATCCAAAGACCTCAGGTTGATCATTTTGGCCTCACAGGATTGGCTGTTACTGACTAAATTTCCTTCTCTCTTTTTTTATCCACATGGGTGTCGATAAAGTGATAGCCTTGGGTTAAAGGAGTCAGGATAATGCTCCCAACTTGATGTGGCCTCATGGTTTCTGTATCTTGCTTCACAGCTGCTCATCACCCACGGTGCTCTGCTCTGTTTTTCCACAATTTACTACAGCCAGCCCTGAAGCATAATTGCCACACACCTTTATAAGTGGACAACAGGCTAAGAAATAGTGTGCTCTAATCCCTGTTTAGACCTCTTTCCAGTCCCCCCCCCCCCCAGACAACGGGGGAATTGTCCCGGTAAAACAGACAGCTGGAGAGGCATACAGGATTTGGAAGAGTTGGCTGCAGATCACCGCTGGTGGGTGTTAACGTGGCTTTCCTTATTGAGCCTCAGAATTAATTTCCTTTGTACCGGCAGTTCATGGTTAGCTGTGCCAGGTACTTTGTCTTCAACTCATCCACCCGGACACTCCCTGTGGACTGATCATCTTTCCGTTGGTGAGAAGTTTGCTTGGGTGCTGAAGCAAATCCTTTGTTCTTAAGCAGGTTTCTCTTGCGAGCCAAGGATCTGTGCTGGCTCTGTAGATTCATTGTTCAATGATCTGTTTCTGTGGGAGATTTTTCCTTTGTGCAGCTGAGGATGATCTTAGCTATGCTGTAATGTAACCGTCAGCTGTCCCTCCAGGTCAGCAACCTGGTGGCCCAAACTGACCCAACACATTTCACCGTGCAATCTTTGGGCCTGAAAAGAATTGTGCAGAAAGAAAGCCTTCTCTCTTTGTCGTCAGCCTTTGCTCGAGCCCTTGCTTTTCATTAAATGTCTACCATAGATTTGATACAGTCAGGCCAAATCTTTACAGCCCAGTGTGACAGTGTCTGTCCGTTTGTCACACTAGGTGGCTGATTAAGCTTTAAGCGGGCCAGTGTTGAGGGCACATGCCCCCGTGTCCCCTCAGGTTTTCCTTTTTACTCTGCCACATATTGGGAAGCAAAAAAATTGCTGTTCTCATTTGTGCGCAATGACTAGTTCCTTGCGCTTTTCTGATCTTGTTGGGTTTTATGTTATACCCGCCAGCAGCCTGGCTTCACGTCTGCTCATTTCTGACACCAACCACTGTGTGACCCAGTACCTGTGACATAGCTTTCTGTAGCCTGAGTCTACATTTAATTCAGCCCATTATCATTGTCCAATAGGTATTCTATTGAAGGAGAAGCAGTCCAAAGTGCTTAATAATATTTACTGAGGTTAGCAACAGTAAAAAGACCTCAGCAATTACCAGCCATTACTGTGAAGAATCATCATTGAACGCAGGCTGATATGAATATAATAGATCAAACAGGATCTCTTCACTGAGTCTAATTTGACAGACTGGAAAGGTGGAGACGGCAAAAACAATACGAACAAGAGGGCATAAAAAGAACTGACTCACAGTGGCAAGTTGACATTACAGATAATATTGTTCCCACTAAACCTACAGGAAAGCTTTTTCTTCACTTTCTCCCATCAGAAAAAAAGAAAAAAGAAAAAAGAAAAACAGGGTGGCAGGTGAACCAAAACACAAGCAAATAACCTTGGAAATCCCAATTAAGAAAACTGCAGGGACAACCAAATTAAATGCATAAAAGAAACATCAGTGACAAACAGCATATTTCATCACAACAGTGTTCACTCACATGTCTTTAACAACACAATTCATGGAAATGTTTCCAAACATCCAGAGTCAAGAGGCAAGGAGTCCGCACTGAGTTTCAATTCAAAGAACAGTGCAGCATTTGGCTGTCGTCTAAATAACTCCACATGCTTTACTGATTGGTCAAGCCTCTGGCTGCAAGGCTCAGTGAGTTCAAAAGTCGAGCTTTGCAAGGATAGCAGTATTAGTCATCCCCTGTTTTGCAGCCGCTGACAGTTTTTCCAGACATTCACGAAAGTATAATACAGTTTATAAATGTGCTTTTGTGAGTCTTACTTTCTCTAATAAAGTATACTGTGAGCATGCAAAAAAGAACAGCTACCAAATGGTGCTGCATGTTTTTTTTTTTTTTAGTTCAGTTTTGAATTTTTCCAAACACCAGATGCACCATATAACATGCGAGGCAGCTGGCTTTTTGGCAAATGTCAGTTGTGTATGTGTTTTTAATACCACATCCATGCAGCCCAAAAATCCCAAATGTGTACCTAAATCAAACTGCGCTCTGTCTGCTGCCTTTGTCCAGGCTGGGTATTAGTAAAAAGTAATTTCCCCTGCTCAGTCATGGCTCCGCAATGCCTGGGAGGGTTTTTTTTTTTTTTTTTCCTTTCTTTTTTTCCTGCAGCTGTCAAACTACATCCAAGCTTTTTCCCAGCAGATGACTGAAAGGCATGACCTTACACCCTCAGGCATGTATACAACATACCACAACAAATGCACAGTAATTTGTTGTCAACAAGTACCCACGTGTTTCTCTCTGTACAGTTGTGTGTGTACTTCCAATATTAATGCAGAGGTAAACTACAGCGATCCCACACAACAGCAGAAATTTCTGCCCTGAAGATAACGTTCACTTTTCCATGAGATAGTAAAAAAAGGTTTTGATCTAATGCAATTATATACATACACAAGCATACTGATCTGAAAACAGTGACGTAGTTGAGTTCAGACTGTTTCTCTCATGTAAACTGCAGAAGGCAGAATTCATAGCAGCGCTGTAGTACCTCATAAAGTGCACATGTAGAATTTATAAAGTGTAATAATCACACCAAACTGTGCTCTTTAACTGTGGAAACAAAAAAACAAAAAAACACAGCATGGAGTATACATCACAACGAAGAGATGAGAAAGTAATTTTTTAATGTATTTATTTTTAAACTAAGCCAAAACCACATATTTTTAAAAACATATTTTAACCCACTATAAAAGATATGCCATATTTCACTGACACATGAAGTTATAGCCTTGGAATCAGGAATAAATGAAAAAAGTGATATCCCAGAGCTAAAAATGTAAGTCCGACTTTCCAGAAATATATAAAGTGACCACCATATATACCAAAATGCTGGTGCAGTTCAGTTAAATATCCTATTTAAATGCATGGACTACAGTAGAAGGGAACTGTATAGTGTTGAGTTGAGGCATTCAGGAAAAAGTGAGGATCTTGGCTGAGCCAATAATCTGAATATTGGTCTGACTTGTGGAAAACTTTACGTTGGGTAACTTCATTTACTGTGACAATTGCTGCTCCTTTTCCCATCTGCTATTGTGTTTCAGCTGAGACAACTTAACTATCTAACTAATTCAGAAAAAAAAAAAAAACGGCTGATAAACATTTGTTACTGCACCCTGTGAATACTGCAAAACATTTAAAACACTTTACAGCAAGGAAGAGGACCACCAATATCACGAGTAATTACATTTTAATATTTGATTGAAGCCCCCACTAATGGGAAAATCATTACCAAAGTGCTTATCATGCCTCCACTTATTCAGCTTTGGCCTTATTCGTCTACTTTACCATGTCTCAGCAACCCTGTATCTTTTTTTTTTTTTTTTTTTTAATCACAATATTTGAAGTTAAATCGCTACAAAGTTACATTAGAGTGCAGGTCAATAGCATTAAGAACGACTAATTAAACCAATAAAGTGTGGCTATTGCTTCCATAAAGCAGTTCTCCGTGTGACTTTAGTTAACATGCGTTTGACCTACTTGCCTAAATGACCTCAACTGATTGCTTCGCCTTGAGGCTGTTAATAAATCCCTCCAATCAGCCCAACATATGTTCCAGTGTAGAAAACAGCAGTCGCAAAATTTGCAAACCCACCTTTAATTGTTCTCTCCCTGTGATGCAGCTGCAGTAGACAATGCATTCACTTCACTTTTATGCCTTCAACTTCTGTCCTGCAGCTGAAAACGAGCTGTAAAGACACATACAATGGAGTCTCTGTACTCCAGCCCTGACAGAATAACTTCTTTGTTAAGGCATTTTGTTATTCATGAATATGTTCACCCACTGTAGCAATAGAATTCTAATTACATATGTCTAATCCTCATTATCTGCTGCTTAAAGTCTCTGTCCGTGATTTCTTTTCAATATAGGCTCGAGCTAAGCCACAAAAACGCACCACCAAAGGTGAATTACGAGCAGGTGTTTTGTGATGATGCATATTAGATTTATATTTGCATTTCAGCTTTGTCCAACATCACAAAGCAAATACATGGTGGCACACGCAGCGGGAGCGAGGAGACCGTCTTAATGGGATTGTCTGTTAGAAGGAAACTGTTCTGGTGTTTCCTGGTAATAAAAGGTGAAGTATTAGCAAACGCGGAAGGTCTAAAGAGATACACATTTTCAGCTGCAAGTACTTAACCACGCAACACAAGAAGAACACAGTAGGTTTAACAAACAACTGGCTCAGGGATCTCTGATGTAAACTCACTTAAAAATGTTCCATTTTCCACATCAAGTCGTTGTGTTTAGCCCATTTTAAACCTTTGAAAGGGCAAAGGGGTCAATAAACAGGAATTAAGAGGATGAAAACAACTTAAGACCCTCTACACACTAATATCCATTTGAGAAATGAGCTGATTTCACTATAATTTTATTAAAATATTAAATACATATTGCCTGGTATTTAAATCTTGACGTTCTGTTTATTGCAGTGATGTTTTCTCTGACACCACCGGTACAGCTACAGCTACGCAATAAAATGATCCCAATAAGGATTGTGATGAAATTACAATTGATTTCAATAGTATTTTTTAACAGGGGGCCAGGGGGCAGGTAGGGGGTTAAAAAAATAGAGGTGAGCGGAAATGTTTCATGTCTGCTGGTTGTAGAGCTTTTAGAGTAAAAGCCTCTAACTAGCAGCTGTCGACAGCTGTCATTTATCGCTCTGGATCAGTTATTCTCAGCAATTGATAAAACACAGAGGTACAACCCAACATCGGACTGGAAAGTTTGACTTGTGCTGAGAGAGCGTGAGACTGAAGATATTAGTGAGAGTTTCACTCTGGAGAAGAGGTAATGGATTCCAATCTGATGGAGAAGTAGCTCTATAAGTAGAAATAATTTCATCACATTGCAATAAAAATCATTCAAAGTGGGTCCTGTGAGGTAACATGTCGTCTACTGAAGGGTTTTTTTTATGCTAAATGTTAAATACGCATATGGATATGCACAGAGCCATCTGTCTCGTAGGTTTGCTCATCTCCTAGAAGCCTACAGATCAAACATTGAAGTACCACCACGCGTGGTGGGGCCGTGTTGAGATTAGATGCAAATAACAGAAGTGGCAAAGGTTTTCACAGAGCAGCTGTGGGATAAACTACCAACAATACTCACCACGGTTTTCCCTTGAATTGTTTTGCAGCCGCTCAGACGACAGTGAAACCTCCTTAATCACATCAGAAGTGTTACCTCCTCACTGATTCTTCTTTGCTCTTGAAAAAAAAAAAAATTATATATATATATATATATATATATATATATATATGTAAACACTTCGGATTCATGTTATTAGGTCAGTGTGTTATTTCAGAGTGGAGAGCAGATTCACTGCTGAACATTCATTCTAACAAAAAGGGAATCTAAAGGCAGGGGCCAGTACAGTGGTAGTCACGGTGTAGCCAAACAGGCTGTTTGTGTTTGCGGATTTTAATTAACTAGTGAAGTTGCCACGCTTGCAGTGTTATTTTAGCAAACAGTCCATGAAATGTCCAGAGCCAAAGCTAATTAACCCCGAGAGCTATCGCTGCCATGAAGATGCAGCTTTACATGTTCACAGCAAGCTTTCCATGAAGCATAATGAGATAATCTGTTCATCTCATTGTTTATTAAATAAAACAAAGCTGTATCGACTTCATACCGACAACAGCCGGCTAAGTGATGTTTTGATTAGTTTTTAATATATATAATTTAGAAGTTGTACAGGAAATGTACAAAATATACTTAAACACTATATCAGTGTGTAAAGAAACATTTTTAAATATTTGGCCACACTTTGATTATAAACTGCTTATAAACTGGAGTGTCCATAACAGCATATATTAGAATTTCAACTTCGCCTCGATTTAAACAGTAGCTTTACCTGGAAATGCACCAGCCGCTCTCTCAGCAGTGCCTTGTTTTCCACAAGATAAACACGTACATTGACTGCATGAAAACATTCAAGCAAATGTTGGTTTCCTTAAAGACAAAATGCATGCTGGTTCTTTGTTTGACGTATATTATGATGCCACGTAAACATTTATTTGTATCCATTCAAGACTTTTAATAACTCTGTTGTTCTCGGTACAGCTCTGAGAGGAAGAACCCCTAAAGTGGCTGTGCAGGTTGAAGGGTCATTAGTACAGTTCTCATGCTTTCTTCCACGGTGCTTATGAAGTGGGCTGTGGGATATAATCATACCCGATAAACATTCTGGCATATATTTGCCTGAAAGTTTTCATCTAGTTAAAACTCCAATCAATGATTTAGGGTGGAGAAAAAAACAACAACCTTGGGGCTATGACACTCTCCACTTCTATTTAATTCTGAATTTCATGTCAGAAGTGAAGATGTTTGATAATAAAGGCTAGTTAACAAAAAAAAAAATCTTTGTTTATTTATTCAATGAAACTCCTACAAATATTTGATAAAGAAATTAACATAAATCGTAGGTATGCACAGCAATCATGTTTTTCTTTAATCTGCCATCTCTATTACTTTGCCAATTCCTTTACCTGAGACACTATTTTCCATTACTTCAGGTTTTTCTTTAGCTGTTCAAACTTTATGAAATGTAGGCAATATAAATTAAGCTTAAGCATATTTTTCAAGACCATTTCTATCTATAAGTCATCTTGCTGTATTATACACAGTAATGCATAGCAAACACACATTTCACTACAATGCCACCTTCCTTTCTTCACTGATTGCACTGGATGAAACACAATCTGCTACTTTCCGTTATTTTTGAGATGGACAGTTTTTTGGAAGTTGAACACAATGTGGGGAAAGTTGAGAGAAACAGCAGATGTGTGGTGATGGAATTGGCAGCCACCCATTTTCTCTGGAAAGATATGTCTATTGACCCACAGGAAAGAAATCCCATCCCTATTTCAAATGCTCAGAAATACTTACAGCCTTTCCAACTGTCTGTGAGAGCTAAATAATTAGCAGTTTTCTCTGGTAAATAAATTAACAGAGTTTCTGTGTCCACGGTAACTCATGTTTTTATGATGAATTCACAAATATCCAAATACTTTGACATTGATTTTATTAGCGGAGGGGAAAAAAAAAAAACTGTTGAAGCTTGTTAGTGCAAATATGCACATTGTAAAAACATCTATTGCAAAAATTACAAGTGTGTTTATTTTGGTGTTTGTTTCTACACAATCACACCTGGGATTGGAAGGATTAAGAAGGGGAATATTACGGAGGTTGACCTACTGTACTCATTCGTTGTCTTCTAATTAAAGGGTTGTTTATCAAATCTTCTATTTTTACTGAATTAATAAACAGTGTAGATGATGATGAATCGCTTGTAGGCTGCCCTATATTGTCTCCCCCAAAATAAAACCACAGTAACCTGGGAATCATTCAACCAAGGTTGAATCTTTAATTATTTTTTTTTTTAAATAAACCGATCTGATCAGAGCAGCAGGCACTGAGGGGTCTGAAGGGAAGTGCAGTCTGGGTTAAAATCTACTGCTCCAGGAGGCCTAATGAGAGAGAGAGAGAGAGTGTGTGTGTGTGTGTGTGTGTGTGTGTGTGTGTGTGTGTGTGTGTGTGTGTGTGTGTGTGTGTGTGTGTGTGTGTGTGTGTGCGCCACCTACAAAGCAGATGCTCATCATTTGTTTTAGTCGAGCACCTCTGTTGGAGAAGGTCAAGGAGGGTGAGAGGACCATGCATCGCGCAAAGTCTGTATCCACACAATTAAATCCTGCACTGCGGAGACTAATTACTCGCACTGAACACTGCGTGTCATGTCTGTGCCGCCTGGTTTTGACACTCCCCAGATATACAAACAGCCTTGAGATCTGTCAGACTCTGGTAATGTGACAGTGAATGTTGGGGGACTTCATTCTGACTCGGGATTTAATGAGTTTCTTGATATCCCCCGGGGAGAGGGGGACTTATCAACAGTCTTTAATGAGATCCTTAATTGAGGAACACTTGTATCACTCACTAATAGAACTTGGACAAAAAATGTCTGCGCTCCAATGTCATTTGATAAAAGGATAGGTGAGAGGAGTCACACCAGCTTACAACAACCAGCAGTAAAGACACGAATACGACATGAATAAATCAGCCTCTCTCTCTGTGTCCTTGGCAGGAGGTAAACATAAAGCAAGATGAATGGGATAATATAGCACGCTGTAATTAAAAGGGTAATAAGTGATCACTGATTATCAACCTCCATCAATGACAAGAGATAGCAGCTCATCTTATAATAATTGACACAAACAAAAGTCACATTTTCATAATTGAAGCGGAATGGACGGGCACAAATCAGACAGAAACTGTTCGCAGTAATACCCTCAAATGCAAGCTGCAGAAGAGGTGAAATAATGTCATAAAACAGGCCAGAAAGAGACATCAGACAGCTCCAAGAAAGGGTCACAAAAGTGAATTCTGAAATCCAGAGAGTTGGGCACCAGCAGAGCAATCACTGTATCACTAGTATTGATCAACAACGCCAATCGAGCCACCAGAGATGTTTTAGATCATCCGGTACGGCGGAGTGGAAAAACCCTTCCTTATTGCACCTGTAACAGCTTCTTATCAGGAGCTGCACCAGGTGTTACCATCTCCTGATACCACGACAGGACGGACTACGGGACTTAGGCTCTCGATATATATTTACTCGTGCTTTACAGGCATTGCGAGGACTTAGGTGGAAGCAAGTCAATCTGTCTAACACAGTAAATCCTTCAAAAGAACTTCCTCAGAAGGAGCCTGGGACAAAACAAATGGAGTAGTGAAAAAAGGCAGCAACCTTCTCTCTCATCTCAGCTATACTCTATTGCCAAGGCATGTCTGGGAAAAAAAAAAAGAGGAAGAAAAAACCTCATTAAAATGTTTGTGCAGTTTGTGCTTTGCTCACTTGTGCTCCTTCTTGTACTTCAGTTTCCTCCTGGATGCAGATTATCAAGCTTCAAAAACATACAACAGAGGCCAACTCGAACTTGGAAGAGACTGTCACTGGTAAAAAGCAATGGAAAATGAAAATCAGTTCGTGGAGGAAATAATATGCTTTTTCTGGGTATGGAGTGTTGTTTACCGAGGTGAAAAGATATTATTTACAGAGCCATCACCGCGGAGAGACTGCTGTGATATGACTGATGTAGGCACATGCGGAGGAGAGAGTGCTTGTGCAAGCAAAACATCGACAGGACAAAAAGTAAAGGCGATCTGTGAAGAACACCCCGACTTTTGATGTAGGTATTTCGCAGTTGGCTGCCATCAAACACACACATCAATCACACATGGCACAGATGTGGACTGTGATGAATAGACTCCTGACAAGATGTGGCGATGAAAATCAGCTCGAGAAAGGACATGAATGATTGTGACAGCCAAAACAAAAAAAGGGAGGGAAAAAGAGCTTTTGTTTTCCAGCTGCAGTCTGTGTGTCCCATTTCCTCTGAGGAATTTTATTCCTCACATTTTATGATTAATATATTCTGCTTTTAGCTGACTGAAGGCAGAGCTCCGATTTGGTGCGGCTACAAGCAAATCGGCATTGCTTTCTTTGTCTTAATATTCATCATAATTTGCATAATGCTATTTGGATTTAAGATTATTTCGCACAGCCAAACCAATTCCAGTGGCTCAGTCATGTCAGTTGCTCGTGTAGTCATAATGGTCATCCAACTGTGTAATTGGACATTTTAAACTGTTAAGCAAGTTAGTGAAGAGCAACACAGTGGAGCAGACCAGTGCATTAAAGATGAATGGCACTTGAATACCAAAGGACTACGGCCATCACTGTCCAGCACTTCACTGTGCCATACATTTAAAATCCATGGTTAATGCAGATTATGTCAACATGTCCGTGTTAAAACTCCAGTGAATGATGAATATTACCGCCAAAAGCATTAAACCTTCACAGATCTACTACAATGACTGTCAAATCACCAAAGTGTGAGTTTGTTAAGAAATCATTCCTCAAGATTTCTTTTTCCTATCTCCGTGTCCTTTTGGAGCATCTACTTAGGAGATTAGTGGCTGAGAATCAGTTAGAGTTAACTATGACAAGAGAATGACAGTTCATTTAGATGGTGAAAATTGCTGGTGGGATTTCCACAGGAGTGCCACCAAGCTGGGTTAATGCTGTTTGTGATAGCAGCTGACAGCATGCCTTTTGGGAAAGAGCATTTGGGATTTTGACCTTTCCTTTTGACAGAGGTCACAGTTTATTTTTCTGCGTCAATACTTACAGCTCCAGTGTGGCGGCCTTGACAGTGGGACACGGCCCCAAAACCCACAGGGATGCACAACGTTGTGTTCAAAAGTTCCATTAACGACTGTTAACATGGTGGTGAAAGCTTCATGGAAGTAATCATTGATGAATGTGAATTTATAATTACTTGATATGCTGAGTTTCAGTTCAGAAAACACCCTCATTTATTTATTTTGATGGCGTTCTCTCTGTATACATATGTATCAGATATCAGGTGAAGCAAAGATCGCCTTCTATAGGTTATATTACGCAGTGTTGAAATCAGAAAATGTTCAAGAACAAAGACTTTAATGGGCCAAAATGTGATGCTAAATGAGCTGGCATCTCCAAGACTGCAGCTCTTGTCTCGAGTTTTCAACTTGCTGTGTTTGGTATCTATAAAAGGTGGCAAAATGAAAAAGAAAAAGAAAAAAAAAAAAAAAAAGGCAGTGAATCTGCCACAGGTTCATGGGTGGCCAGGACTCACTGATGCACATGAGCTAAAGCTCAAATAGAAGCAAAAGTTAATGCTTTTTCTGATAGAAAGGTGACAAAATACATGGTGCTTCGCCGTTTGTTGCATTTGGGAAGTATTCCCCATTGTTAACTGGAACTGGCTTCAGCTGCAAGTGCCTCTTAACTTGAAGAAATCAAATAGGGAAGATGGATGGATAGCAAACAGGCAAAATGAACGTGTAAATTCATGCTTGAACGATTATTCTTCCATTACTTTGGAAGATGATCTGAACAATCACCTCCACTCCAGACATAACACCATTAGTGTAAGTACATCACAGCACTTCCTCCGCATGGATCGTATCTTCGGGACTACAGCTTAAGTATTCAAATGGTCAATACTCCCCACAGAACTTTAACATTTAACTTTCAAACTTTTGTCTTGTATCATGTAAATGAGTTTGCTGTGCGAAGATCTCTCAATGTGGCCGATAACTTTTCTCAGTGAGCGTAACTTGAAAAACAAAACTGCAAAAGATGTAGCTGAATTATACACTCCAAAAAAATTATCACACGTACAATTAGAATCAAAAAACTATCCAACAGGATTAAATCAATTTATCACCTTTTGATGACCCTTATTTTAATGTAACAAGTATAAGAACGTGAACTTCTGAAACGCCAAGCAGAAGAGGATGGTACGTATGGCTGAGATCATATTGTTCCATAGCGACCTGGTGGAAGAGAGAAAATTTCCAAAAAGGGAGAAATGATCACGTGACCCCTGAACTTTGGATCCAGTGGTCGAGAAGAAAGCGGGAAGAAAAAAAAAGATTAATGTGCTGCAATGTGTTTCACTCTATTTAAGATGCATTATGCTGCAGAATAATTGCTGCTTGATGGTAGCTCCAGCTTATGTTTCTATTCATTTCAAAAGCATGTCGGTAATTAGACTTTATTTAAAATTAGCTCCCGTCTGTCCATTTAAATGGGCCAGCAGAGCAAAGTATGAATCAAGCTTTTTCCTCTGCCCTGGCAGAGCAGCTGGTCTGACAGATATTAGCATCTTTAGTGCGCTGACCACTTCACCAAGCCTGATAATATAACTCGGAAAATTGGATATGGTCACTGAGGGACAAGCAAACTGAGAAAATCAGAATTACTCCTCATTTGTATGTGATTTACATTTTTTCCATTGGTCTTTAAAAGGCCAGCATTGGACTTAATAAGAAGATTAAAAGCAAATATAGTTTTGACAAACCAGGGGCTTGGGTGAGAGCTATTCACATCCACGTCAGCTTTAAGTCGAAGACTTGTCGTCAAGCCTGGTTGCTACTGTAGCATATTGGAAGATTTAAGCCTCTTTTTGGACCAGGATCTTTCAGCCGACTGTGCTCTGCGCTGTTTCAAATCAACACCAACGAGAGAGTTGAGGGATGAAAATTGCAAAACTGCACATAAGTTGGGAGTTCAATAAAACGGGATATATTTGACCTGGCTATATTCCTGCTGCAACAATTATCTTCATCATTTTTGGGAAAATGTCTTTTTTGAAGACAATATGTTCAAAATCTTGGTGTAGAGAGGAACATGTAACCCATACATTGAAAATGAACATTTTTAATTCTAACGTAACCAAAATAAATCAGTTTTTTTGGGCTTATTTTTTAAAACTCAGTGGAGAACTGTGAAGCATATTTCACTTCAAGCTGTTCTGCCTATTGGGTTCATGCAACCGGAACCTCGGCAGCACTGTCTAAATCTGTCACCGGGTGCCATAAGTGTCACAAAACTTTGGTTTTTCACAAATGAAATTTGACGAGGTTCGGAGTGGAGAACCATGTGGGTAGATTTCAAAAGAAGCTCCTGCAGCCTTCAATAGGTCTGCTCCACTACCTTCTGAAGAGAGAGAGTGTGTGTGCCATGGAGACACACGCCCCGGGAGCCATTGCAGGATTTGACTACCCTGTCATTTTGTTGACAACTGACCTAAGTTTCTTGCGTTAGCTGCAGTCTCTGCAATGACAATTTCACACCGTGAGTTTCCCCTTTTACCTGACCTACAGGATTCCAGTCGCTTGAAAAATATGAAGACAGACCTTTGAAAAATTATAAAGCATGCAAGCATTTCATAGACATAATTTCAGCAAGAAGATACAGCAACCAAAGAAATCAAATGTGCATTTGCATGTGTGTCACTGAAGCTTTGGCACCCTTGTTTTTCCATAAACCTGGACTGTTACGGTTTCTCAGTACAATTATGTGGTATCTTCTGTTTCTGGTATTGACTTTTCTTTTTTTTTGTTTTTGTTAAAAAGCTTTGTGCAGACTCAGTGCTTGCTGCGAGTAGGAAAAAGACCAGAATGAGACTTTTCTTTAAGCATCCATCTTTTGCTATAAGTCAGCACATTCCTCTTACAAACAGCAAATAGATATTCTGAGATTTCCAAAAGAGCGGGGATGAAAGAGTGAGTAAATAAAGTGCAGTCAAAAGATAAGTGCAGAGACAGATGTGAGTCTTACATCGGAGTTCTGACAAGGTAAATCAAAAACAAACCATTTTCTTTTTTTGAGGTGGATCTGACTTTCCTGTTTACTCGGTCCGCTGCCACAACGGCAAAGCTTCAACAGTCTGAGGAAATCACCTCCGAGTGTTCCTGAACATACGAAACTAGACACCTGCTTCCGACATTTATATACTCTGCTGAAAATGGTAGTTATTCATAAATAGAAGGAAGGGAGATGAACATTGGTGCTTTAACTTCCAGAAAGGAATAAAAAAAAACATGTTATTGACATTACAGGGTCTGTGTTTCCTCTTGCAGCCTCAACCAGGCTTAATTGGCCATACTTCAGAGGGACAATGATCCTAAGCCAAAGTTACTTCAGAAGATTATAAGTTATGTGCATGCAATCCAGCAGACGTAATTGGGTGCTTAAAAAGTTAATAACTTTTGAATAAAAGTGCTCGTCAGCTTTTTAGCACATCACATGTAATCTGTGACCGGGGCTCCAGAAGCCTGCATGCTAATGACGACTATAGGGATTTAATTAAACGATTTTCCTCCCCTTCCAGTATATTTGACTTCCAACTTAATTTCTCCAACGGTATGATTTGAATAATGCCTTCGCATAAACCACTTTGAATTTAATTAAGATATCTGTTTGTCTTCCAAAATCGACAAATGCCCAATTCTTGGTTCCAAATGTGTTTAGGAGGTCAGAAACACCGCACAAAAAAAAGCTCCACTTTTGTGAGTTCCAAAGTTTGTTTTGAATAGAGTGTGTGCAGAGACACTACATGAAATATAAATCCTTAACCTTTGGCACTGTATTTTCCTCTCCAGCAATAAACACATAATTGCATATTTTAATACACGGGACAGGGGAAATTCAATGTTTCTGAGTGGCGCACGCAGCTGGGAGAGCAGAGCACATTTTGATGACAGCACGCCCTTAGGTTAGCTTTCAGTGGAGAATAATTGAGTAATGAAAACCCAAATCAGATTTCTAAAAAATGAAAAATGGATTTTTCCACTGTGCATACAGTGTTGCGGGAGCTGTAAACATATAACGAGTCAATTCTAGGCCAGCCAAATTTATTTATATGATGCTTTTAACAAACAGGGTCATAGTAAAAACTCTCTTTACAGACCAACAAAGCAACAGAGCGTTTCACTATAAATATTAAAAGGAGAAAGAGCACACATACTTAGAATGTAAAAAAAAAAAAAAAAAAAAAGCGTGGCTTTGCTCATTTTTGTGTGTAATGCTGCGACAATTCACAGAGGAGTACGACATAAACCACCGAGCAGGAACATCAGGTTTACAATAACTCAGATAAAGGTAAAAGAGTAAGCTGCTCTAAATCATGGGGATTGTATATTATCCCACTCCCTGCTCATTTTGACGTCCAACACGAGCATCCTCCCCAGAAGGCCAGTTAGCATCCACTTGATAGCCCTCCTTGTTACCTCCATGACAAAGCCATGAACAAACACAAAAACCAGAACAAAGCTACTCCCGAACAAAACAGGCCAGCGCTTTGTTCTGCATTCATCAGCCTGATAAACAGTAATAATCACAGTAATGATGTCTGTTCAAGGACGCTTGGGAGCGAGGGAGGTGGATAAGGGGCATGTGCAGCGGGGGTGCAGGGAAGAGATGGGTGTTGTTAATCTGAGAGGCTGTGTGGAGTTTAGAGGGATAGGGAGGGGTGCCATGGCTGCTCACACCGAGATAAGGCTGCCTTCCTGCCACCGGTTACCACAGCCTCAGCCCCTTCCCAACAAGACTGGCCGAGCTGCTCCCATCCTAGGCCAGGGATTTTGCATGTATGTGATAAGATGCTCCTGAGCATTGCAAAATAGCACAGGTATTAGCCTGCCCTCATCTTCACAAAGGAATGCCCCAGAATAGCGTGAGGGGACGGAGCGGATGAACCTAGACAGAAGCCAGCCACTATTCTGGGTGAACAGATAAAGTGGTGCTCTGACAAGGGGTTCAGAGAAGGGGAAGGACGGCCGGTGGCACCCCCGCTGGGCCAGATGAAGGCAAGCTCACCATGTGGTCCCATCATCCACGGCCCACTTTCCACCCAGAAAGCACCAGATTACAGTTATGTGTTTTTCCTGGTGGCTTTCGAACAGACATGGAGAACAATCTATGGACTATTCCTTTATTAGCTTGTCCTCTTTATTAGTCTGCTCCATACAATTAATGGGTTCAAATAACTTCCCTGATGTTTTTCCTTATGTTAATTCTCTACTTATGCTGACAGAGTAATCACACATTTGGATTATGCAGGCAGATCTGAGAGCAGAAACCGCAAAGACACATGACCTGGCTTTTACCCCACAGACGCCAAACCATCTCGTTTGGCTCAAAGAGCCACAAATTGCTGCTGAATGAACTATACATTCAAGGCTTCAGCGTTAATGTCCTTTAGTGGTTTAAAAAGTTGCTGTACTTAAACGGAAAGAGTCACACATTCAGATTTTCTTAAACAAAAAGGTCCCTCTGGGTTTCATGTAGAGTTACTTTCCATTTAACATTTCTATAAATGCCTTATATATACAGTACATTTCTTCAACAACAACAAAAAACACACCTTTACTCACATCTTTATTAATTCAAATACTTCTTCAGTAATACTGCTGGAGTCAGAATTTCATACTTTTTCTTCCCCAGTGAAAACCGCAATAGATTTACAATGAATGTTCCCTCAATAATGTTATGGTGTTATTACTGACATTCATCCAAGTACAAGTCACAATAATTGGTGAATTCCTTTGAAATGATTTCACTTGTTTAACTATTGAATTTGGGAAATTGGTTTGACAATTATCTGTCATTTATCATTAAGTGAATAAGATAATTAAGAAAAAACAAGTCCCTGTTTTTAAAAAAATAATGCTAAAGATTGAAAACCGCAGTATCTTCGCTGTTCTGAGGACAGCGCTCTTCCGGACTGAAGCTTCAGATGTTCCTGGATGTGCTGCAGCCACTCCCAGGTCAGGGGTCTGTGGCCCGAGTCCTCCTACTCCTTCGGGAACCACGTCAACTTTAACCCTCCACATCTGTTCCAGCTGTTGGCACCTCTCATTTTCCTGTTATTTCTTTCTGATGCTGCTGTCAGATGCTGCTGCCACGTCTACCACCGCTGTTCTTCATGTTGTTTGTTAACCACAGCGTCCGGTTGGTTAGCCAGAGACTGGTTGTCCTGCTGGTTCTTAGCCCTGTTGTTCTCAACCATTATTAAGAAGCATGTGTGTGTGTGCGTGTGTGTATACATATGTGACGATGATTATCAAAATGTTGTCGTTTGAATGATAAACTTAAAACAACAATGTAAAAACAAGGCTGCTTCCAGAAAACCATTGCGTGGCCGTGACTGCAAAACACCAAGAATACCACCAGGTATTTGACAATATTTCAAAAATATTAAATGCCACAGCTGACAAAGACAAAAAAGTATGGTGCTGCTGTCAAATGGACAGATCAAACACTCTGACCTGAGGTTCAATTTGCTACCAGGTTTAAAACCTCAGACAAAACTACAAGTCTTCAAGAACTGTGAATTCAGACCCGTTTCCTCATGACTTCTCAGGGAAATAACGCCAGAGATGGCAGCATATGGACGGGTGCAGCACTCAGCACTAATGAGATGTGTCTGTCAAAGCAGAGCGACGCCAAACATTTCTCCAATCCACTGAATCAAGGAATTAGTTTTGTCATTTTAAATAACTCATACATGGTTTTAACTCGTGATGACTGACTTTATGGAGCAGATTAGATAGGGAGTACTGGTGATTTCACAGGGTGTCGACTGGACGGTCTGATCAATGGACGAATGGTTCCACTCAACTACACGCCAAACTATAAATTACAAGCAAAGCTCCATTCCCTGGTTCCATTGTTGCTTGAGATTCTTTAAAGTCTTAATTCTAAGCAAAGCAATGTTGAGGTAGACAAACATCAATGCTGAATATTAATTCCAATATCTGATTAATGATTCAGATTCACTTTAGAATTCTTGCTTTTCCTTGGAGATTAGTGCATCTGAATATCTGCTACGGTGCTATATTGCAGTGTACATTCCTTGGGATAATGTGAAGTTAGACACTTTATAACTTAACTGTCGGCATTTTGATCTTAACCGTATATCCAGGTAAATGTTGTTAGAAAATAAAATAAATCAATATCAAATCACAGGATGTATAACAGGCGTGTAGATTGGATTTTGTATGTATAATGAGTTAAACAAAGAGAGCTCACTTTGAAAGATGATCAGCTCTGCCGCTTCATTCGTGTAATGGCAATCTCAAGGCTGGCAGATCAATCCCATCTCTGCCTGTCGATGTGTCCTTGGGCAAGATGCTCAACCCTGTGTTACTCACTGAGGTGTGTGTGTGTGTGTGTGTGTGTGTGTGTGTGTGTGTGTGTGTGTGTGTGTGTGTGTGTGTGTGTGTGTGTGTGTTTGCGTGTGTGTGCGTGCGTGTGTGTGAATGTGCTCATCACAGAGCAGTCATCACCATTAAGTGTGAGTATGTGCAATAATGTGTGTGACAACTGGAAAGAGTGAAAGATGATCTAAAATGATTTAAGATGCAGCATATTGGTGAAGTCTATATTGAAAAAAAAACTGGTAAAATGTCAGCATTTTGCAATTTTTTTTTAAGAATATGCAGCACTTATTTTGCTCCTGGTGAAAATAATACAACAGTCTGTCAACGCTGGACTCGTCTCAAAAGTGACTGAGATATTGCAGGTTCATGATTAGAGACTGACTGTGTGTGCTGTATTCCATGACACATGAATATTTCACAGTTCCTGTGCCAGCAGTATCTTCTCAATGAAAAGCAATGAACAGATGTCCTAATCTACTCTGCAAGTGAGTCCAGACAGAGTTTAATTACAACGTGCACAGTAGCACAAGTGAACCTGGTTGATTGAAGTAAACAGTGTGTGATTGTCAGCACGTTGCTTTTCCCCGAGAAGTAAGTTTGTGTTTAATTAATGACTGTGAAAGCTGTGCTTGAAGGATGTGCTTCACGCAACGCAGCGGCGTTGTTAACTGGGCAAGCCGCAACGCAACTGTGAACACTTTTCAGACAGAGCAAAGTGTTTGGTTTACCAGTTCAGTTTGGTGCACAGCACTGGCGGTGCCTTCTCTACCGCAGTCCTCGCAGACCAAGAGGACAAGTCACCACACCGCTGAGAGAAAGAAAGAAAAAAAGAAAAACAGCTGCTGGGAACAAAGATAAGTGGATCTCCATTAATGTCAGATGCCTGTAATGATCCAAGCTACAGAGACTGAAATTCAATACCCTGGCAATGCCTCTAAGAAATATATATTTCCCTCTTGATATCATCAAATACCACCTGTTATGAAAGATGTGCTTCAAGCTTGAGGGTGAAACTGAGAAAAAATACTTTTTGTCAAGTATTTGCTAAAGTGGACTCTTGTTTAAACACAAACAAGAACAGAGTGTTGGGGCTCGGACCCCAAAATAGAGAGACTGCGGTCCTCTGATCAGTCAGTTCCAACTAATCTCGCTGTCCTCATCTGAACTTTGAAAAATAATGATTTCTTTACCTGAGTGCAGTGTTTTGTTCTGGCATTTTTATAACCAGAAATGTTTTTTTTCAGGGGGGGGGGGGGGGGGGGGGGGGGGTGGTGACAGAAGTGCCAGCAGAAAAGGCTGTTTAGAAGCATTTGCATTTATAGTCTCCTCATTTGAACACTATCCAGGCTGTGTTTTATTTAAAAGATTTATGCCTGAGATACGGTAGACTATTAAAATCATTGTACTGATACAGATGGCCTACAGCAAAGCACCAAATAAACAAAAAGCCTTGTAGGAAATTATGCTATCTCATTAATTAGGAGTTAGCAATGATGGCAATAAGGCAACACACACACACACACACACACACACACACACACACACACACACACACACACACACGTTAAATTAACTAATTTTCTCAGTTCATACTCGTTCCAAACTTTCAGCCGTCAAAGCCGTAAACGTGGAGAGTCACCATCTTCAGCTTTCTCCAATTATGAACCATAAATTCCATTAAAGGGGCTGTATCATGAAAAATTCACTTTTTGTATGTTTTAACCTTGTTATATAGTTATGTACTCATCAAAAACACCCCCAAAGCGTTTTTTTCCTTCGTCCCAGTGTGTTTGAGCTTTCCTCGTTTTTCTGCTGCTCAGAGAGGCAGCCCCTCCCGCACCCGTGAAAACGCTCTGTTTTCCCATATTGACGTCAATAGGAGAAGATGGCTTGGATAAACTTTAACCATCGTCTGAAAGCAACAATCAAGCAAGAGCAAGAGTCTGAAGAGTCTGCGCTTGGTGAGTTTCTAACAGGAAAAGACGTTTTCGCGTGTCTTTGCTTGTAGAGAAGCTTGAGCTAAAGAGCTAAAGCTAACCCTTAGAGAAGCTAATGCATGACGTATTTGTTTTGAAGCTCCGATTGGTTGAAGTACGCTGTCAGTCAAAGTCCACAGGGGGAGAGGCGGGATTTTCAATGAAACAGAGCGTTTTCTCTTCCGGGTTTCAGAATTAGCCCCAGAAAATCTTATTTCACACAAAATGACTTTTCCTTAGCGCCAAAAATAAACTATTACCATGTTAACGCCTATACTAGGGTTTGGACTAGCTAAAAAAGCATGATACAGCCCCTTTAAATAATGATTTCACTTTCAGACCTTTTAGTAAAGCAGCTGTGGGATACCTGGTTGGAGCTGCTCAGCTTTATGTATCTGGCGCCTATTTTATATTCTATCATATTGAACCAGAATCTTTCAAAATGTGTAACTGCAATAAACATTTTTGTTTGTTCCCATGTAAATTAAGAAAGTTGCAAATGCCTCAAGCGCATGGTGTTTACTCCTGGTTTGAGCAATATGAAGCTTATTTCATTTGAGTGCGATGACAGTGCATGAATTCAAATTGCTGTCATACAATATTAACTGCACTGTGTTCCAGCAAGATTAAAAAAAAGAAAAAAAAAACCTGGGAAAATGAAATACATAAGGTCATAATCAGAGATTATTGTCGGTTTCTTCTAACTTTAAAAACACAGTATACCAAAACTCTGAGCACTTTGGAACATTTTGTTGACGCACAAAAGAGTCCAAGGTGAAATTAAGCATAACTCCTGCTTTGAGGATGGAAAAAGCAACAACATGTCAAGTGCCGAGTCCCAGGATGTCTGGATCACATTTGTCAGAGGAGTACATTTGGCTGCTGCCTGTCAGCTCTTTGGCAGATTAACTGCCTTCATCTCATCTGTGGAGAATACAGCAATATCAGGCTATTTGGCTTGAAAGTACTGATCCACATCAGTGCATATTATATTACAGTATGTGGTACTGTGCAAAAACGTCTGATTCTTACTCACCACAGTGTCATCAATCAGCCCCCCGCAGTACCTTCATCTCAATTATCGGGTGCTAGATGCTAATTGATTTAGGTGTTCTTCCCGTAAAATGGAGTTTGTATAAATTCTCTACTCAGGAAAATTACTGAGTAATACTTGGATGGTAACCATTTCACTTTTTGTATATGGAACCATTTCATATAATAGTCGATCCCAACATCCAGGGGTTTATTTCCAAGGGCACTGTTGGAAACCTGAGTACAACGGCATCCCGCTGACCAATTCTTACATTTACATCTACAGTTTACTTTGACTTAAACTGTGGCTTCACTTTCCATTCAAGTCAGCGACACATATTAGAAGTTCGCAAAAGAGCATGGAATAATACAATACATATAATGATGCAATTCAGGCTTTTTTTTTTAAAGTAACATTGAGAATTCAAATCAAGAGTTTCAACAATGTCCAAAGTGAGTGAGTTTAGCGCCACTTGTGTGGGTTTAAGTGTCAATGAATGAAAGCCGACAGCTTTTTGTTCATTGGATTTTAAGAGGCACACATCTGAAGTGAGGCGTCTGGTCGGCCGGTGAAGGAGTTTAATCATTTTGTAAGGCAGATCAATTTTATCCAATCCTGCTGCAAATGTAATTAAACAGACCCCATGACAGATAGTGTACCTACGATACAAATATTTAGTTTGACTCTAGTACAGACTAGACTTTATCAAGTCCACAGAAACACTACTGCATCCATGGGTAATATTAATTCACATATGCCAATAACCTGCAGCTGATGGGAATGAGCATCTTGAGGCAATCTTCTTTCAAAAAAATATGCCTGATTATCAAAATTATTAAACAATAGTTTCTCTTTATCACACCGTGATTTCACATATGTTGAAAACTAGCACAGCAACTTTCATTTTGGAGAAAATATTCATGGCTTGCACTGCGTTCACTGCAGCGAGCTGGGAGTCAAGCTCTACAAACCATAAATAAACTAAACTACCATTCTCTCTTATTCAGTGCGTTGATTGAAATGGATCCAGGGCTGCAATTATGATAAGATGGAGATGAGAAAGATTGCCATCAACCCTGATCTCTGACTTCTCTGCAGGAAAAGGTCCGACGACTCGGTGGTTCACCGCAAGACAATTTATTTACGGCCCCTCGACTTGTGGCTGTGTAAATATTCTTCATGAGAGAGGAAGCTGTCACCAAAGCACCACACTTCATCAAAAACAACCCTTTCTTGTCAGTGGCTAATGTGAGCGTGTATATCACGCGAGGCGTCCGCCCTCCGACTCTTGAGACGCTGGGATTGTTAGGAGTAATGGGGCTCCCAGGGGGACTCCTCCTCCACCGGGCGCGGGTCTCCTTCAGTTAGGAACTAACACATTGGTTTTTCCGAGCGGTCGACACCTGAAGAAGTGGGACTGTTGTGGCACAGCAACCTTCAGTATGAATAAGTGTTTATTGGGGGAGACTTCAGCATCTTGCTACTTATTACATCATACTGATTGCGCATGTCAGCCGACCCCCAAAGGCGGGTCATGCCGTGTTTAAAAATATGGCTTTTAACCCGTTTTGAAAGGACACATCTGCCTTGCTCGGAGTCTTCCCGACGACTGTGAATAAATACAACAATCCCCCATTTTTTCTTCTGCTTTTTGTGTCTGTAACTTGCCTGAAGTTTTTCAGTGTGACCTCCTCAAGGAGCCATTATTGGATTAGGCTGTCATGCCACCAGATTGATGCATGATCAAACACTTTTGTTCTCCTGAGCAGCCTCCATTACGCACAGTCTTTGTGTGGGGCGGGGGTGGGTGACGACCGCGCACAGACAAATGCTTAGCCTACAGTTAGAAACGGACAGTGCAATATTAGATGGAGGCATCTAATCTGAATCATTATGAGAGTATTGTGCCATTAACAGGCCGACTTTCATCAGGTTGCAAACCATTAGCATGATTTTCAAAGCCATTTTCTTTCTATAGTCTCTAAATGGAGGCCTAGATGAGGCCTGTGGTCTATTTAGAGGGACCTCCTGGGGGCTAATGAGCTCACCACGCAAGGATGCATAATTTAACCATATGGCTCATTCCAGGGCTCCACACGTTACAATAACTGAAATATTTAAAGGTTACTTAAGCTGGTGCATCAGTTTACATCTGCAAAAGGTCAACGCAGTTCACGATATGTGATGATTTGGCAACACATCTTTCTGTATTTCCGAGCCTATGTTGTGGCGGTAACTGATGCTTAATAGGAGCTTAATGATTATTGGCTCCGGTTACTGTACACCGACACACACTATTAGGCTAGGGGATTGGCAGCTGACATCAGACAATATCTTAAGTGGGTTGTGCATGGATTCTCATCCAAGTAAAACAGAATATATTAATTTGTGCCTAAGGTGATGACAGTGTATTTATAATCCCTTTTTGCACTGCAGAATCAGTAATCACTACTTATGCTTCAACAGCCCACTTTGTTATCTCCCTTGTTCTATATTTACTCAGAGTATTATCTTTTCTGTCCATTAATGAACACCATAAGAGGTTTTTTTTTTTTTTGTTCTTCTAATTACATGAAACAAGTTCTTGTTGGGCTACTCATACGAATCGACCAGTTTGATGAAACATTGCTTCGAAAAAGAAGAAAATGCCTCTCATCACATGACCCGCTCCATTCACTCTGTGAAATGTGTTGTGCATTATATTAAACATGAATATATTTGTTATCATTTTTTACAATAAACTACGGTATTCTTTATCAGCCTATTATAATATTTCCAAAAGGAAATTACAAAACGCATAACCAGCATGCCATTTTAAAAGAATCCAGACAGTGGGTGGAGGTGGATGGGGGAGGGGGTGGAGGTGGGCTGCTCAGGGGTTTCCCAGCATGACTCCATTTGCAATTATTGAGAAGAAACCATTATAACAGAACATGCGAAAGGCAAAGATAAACACATAATTGGAACTAACCTTAATTTCGGAAATTACACTGACTTATTAAAGTGTTTCTATTCTAGTTAAATATGAATATAATAAGTACAAGTTTTATTATTATTGTCTGCAATCATTAACTGTGTGTAGTTTAATGTTCAAATCTTGATATTTACATTATAGTGAGTATCTTCCAGAAAAAAATATTTGTGGGAACTGATGGCCGACATTGAGTTGAGTCGAACCGAGTCGAGTAGTGCTAAAACTGCAACGGCAAATCGCCACGTGTGTCTCATTGGAGTTCAGGTTCAGGTTGAAATCCCAAAACTAGTTTTATAAAGACGGATCAAAACAAAGACATGTTCAAATGTAACTGTTACTATCATCAGTACACAAAAAAAATTAAATTAAGTAAAAGTCAAAAATTGTAAAGATGAAAAAAAAAATATATATATAAAGGCCTACGAAGTAAGAATTGCTGAATTATCTGTATTTGTTTTACCAGGAATTTAAAGTTTAATTAAAATGTCTATGCATGACATTTTACATTGACATTCAAGTATGCATTTCTGTGCCAAATGCCTCCTACGATGACACTTCAAAGTACAAAATATTTGCCAAAGATAAGAAAGAAAACTGTTTGCATTGCTGTCATTTTAACATCCTGTGACATGGTTGACGTCCAAAATAGACAATGTCTAAAATGTCTGACAATAACACTAATATGTCAAAGAATGATGATCTAGTAAGTTAAAAACACTGTTAAAGCTGTGAAAATCAGATTTGCACTTTGCTGTGCAATTTTGTATTATGTGAACATGCACAAGGAAAAGTGTATCCATATGAGGAAATCTTTTCTTTTTTCCCCCGCAAAAGCTGCATTTTCAAAGATATCATCTCCTTATTGTATTTACTGATTCCTTCAAACTCCAGAAACTACGAGAAATTAAAAATACAAGCCAAATCAAAGCTCGGGTTTTTGGAGTTTATGCATAATTCAAAACATGTTTAGTTTCTTTCTCCACCGTCCTGAGGTCAGTCAGTCACACATTAGGCGTTTTGTGCAAAGTATCACTTACAATAAAGTCAAGAGAACTCAAGTGTGTGAGTTTCACTCGCAGTGCATTATATACTGAAAACTGCTCATTTGTTACGTTCGGTCTGGTCTGCTGGTGAAGAGGCTATACTTTACTAAAGAAAATCAATTAGTACGAGTGGGACGCACAGACTTGGAGGAGCTTTCCTCTCAAAACTTCTAACTGAAGTGACTGAACTTGTCCTTATAACTGCATTTCTAAATTCACTAGAGAGCATGTTGGCAACTGGTGATCAGACTGTACATCATTAGCCGAAAATAAATGGATGTAATAAAGGTGACCTCGTGTCTATCGCTTTGTGATTGTTAGTAGTAAAGCAAAATCATGTTGGAAAATCTACTTGTTTATTTTCTGAGACAATGGGCATTAATCAGCATGGCTGTAAATGCATTTGTGTAAGCCAAACAGCTAATTTTTAACTACCGTTCCTCGGCCAGATGTTCAATTAGCCATTAGAACAATAAATTAAACAGCAGCAACTAAGGTTTGTCCATGGAAAAGAAGACAAAAACACAATAAAGAGCTTAAAAAGATTAGGCCATTCAGCGGGCAAAATAAAATATACAATGCACTCAGTTGACAAAAGACACTAATGAACAATTAACAGAGCCAGTTAATGTGTGACAACATTAAATGTCTGCACATCACAGAGGAGAGAGGTGAAGCCAGAAGGGACACAAGGTAACAAACGCAGACTAAAGCAAACATGCAGCAGCGAGACATGATGGCAGGACTGCAGGCTATGTGAGCAAGTTTTTGGGATTACATACACGGGAACAGGAAGGATCAGTGTACAGTATATTTAAAGGGAAAATGTTCTGGTACTGGAAGACATTTTTTGTGAAGACTCTCTGCCTAAAGGATGTTTTTCTCTTTGATGCACAAAGTTTTTTTGCCATAAAGTTTTTCTCCGAGCATGAATTACATAAAGACCTTGCTATTTGAACCCAAATCACATCTCGGGATTTGGCTTTGGATCAGGATCAGACTATCTTCCTCTTATTTCTCCTTCCCTCTGGTCTAGACTTGGGTATGTAAATTCTTCAAACGCTCTATTCTCTGGTTCTGTATCTGGCTGCTTATGAAAAGAAACTCTTAAGTTTTATATTAAGTTTGGGAAACTTCCACTGGCTCTACTGTGATGAAAAACAGGACTACTGCTGGTACTGACGAGTCCACCATCTGACATCAGGAATATTGTCCAGGTTAAAGCTCAATGAGGGCGTGTGTTCATCATGAAATCATACTGACACTTTACAATGAATTTCATTATTGTTCTTTGTGGACTTAATTATAACAGTATTTGACGTATTCACTATAAGATGTGTTGAAATATTTCAGAATTGGCAGAATCATTAGAATTTAGAACAACGTTACCTAATCCTAAACGACCAAGATGCAGCCATGATTTAGTCACATGGGGCCATTGGCTTTGGCTGAGTACGGTTCTGAGCAGCCTTTGGACATGAATCTTCGAGGCTGCATCCCAGATACTCCGACACTGTAATAGCCATCTTTGAAACTGAACCCCCCCCTGGATAAAAACTATTTCAGGGTCAAATGCTATAACTTTATCATTGAAGGTACTGGGACCAACTCTCTTACAGTCCAAGTTAGCAAGCCCCGCGTTTAACTCACAGGTCAGGTCGGTGCTTTCTATGAATCCACTGGAGAAACTAAGATATAGATTTATTCAAACGTGGAATTCATTTATGGAACTTGAGAATCTATATTTTACCTGCCCACACCGACATAACTTCTCTACATGTGGAAGGACCAGCAGGATATGGGTGGGTGCTCAGTGGTGTTCTGCCTTTCATACTGTACTTCAGGAGAGCCTACATACTCTATATTAGGGTTTTCTATTCCAGATGAAGCTACGCCTAATATACTATACGAGTGTGTATTTGTACAGCTCTGCAAGTGGTGTCTTTGAGTGATATAAATGGAAGATATGGATTTTTTTTCCAGTCTTGTTTGATTTGCTGTAGTTTAATAAAATGTCCGTTAATCTTATTCCAATAAAATCTTGATTAAAAAGAAATAAATCAGACAAAATCACCAGAACAAGATTAAACTAAAATGTTAAAAAACATATTTTCTGACCCAACATTGTATTAGATAGCCATTTCTTCATAGATATTACAAAAGTGACATCAGAATTAGTATATGACGCAGAGATATTCATGGAGGAATTATTATATCACATCGCAATGAACCTGAAGAGATCATTTTGACTATGACAGTATGAAAACAGTAATTATGCATTAACATTTAGTTCCTTTCGTCATTTCGTCAAAACATTTCACGGGTTTTACCAATGAAGCAGAGGCGGAACAATGAGTTACTGTAGGACTTGACTGTACTTATTTCAACTGTGTGAATCTATGACATACCAATGCTCGATGTTTTCGAAATCCTCACTGCTGCGCCATGTGTTGATCCTCTAAAGTAACACTATTGATAAACATGTAGCATTGCCCCTTCAGATCAATTTATAATGCACCGTGTACAAAAAGTCATGTTCACCACAGACAGTGGGGAGAATGAGTTTGAGAGCATTCAGGTGCGCTGTCAGTTTACCTGTGAACTTCTGAGACTCGCGCACATCTGTACTCTATTCTCAGCCACAAAGAAACTGTCTAACATCACATCGCTTAAAACCTTCAGCTTGCCAGCCCGGGACCCCCGGCTATTGTCTTCCTATAGACGACCAGATGGATATACCCATCAAAACCCTGATGATTCCTGTCTGGCTTGTGCTCCCCAGCCAACAGATGCATGGAGACAGTGTTTGCCCTGGTATTGCTTTGCCCGGGGCATTTCTGCACATCAGGATTAAATACAGACATCCTGGCAACCGAGCGATGTTCAAATGCCCCTTGTGAAGGTAGCAGACAGGACTGATCTGTTATTTCAGGTCCTGTCCCCTGAAATGTTTCTTAGGTAGCCCACATGATGGTAAAAAGCTGCAGCTGAAACGGCCATTTGTCTCTCTGCTTGTCAGGTCACAGCCACTCTGTAGATGATGGTTCTTACCTTCTTCCTGCAGGCACCAGACAGCCACCAAAGCTAACCTCTGTCTCTGCAATAGAAAATTGCAACAGTGTTAATAATATACTATTCATGAAAAATGGCATATGAACTTAGTAAACATTGATGCCGAATGATTGCTTTGATGGTTTTATGTCTGACAGCAAGACCCTGAAGAAACCTCCGACAGTGTCAGCAAAAGTCCAGAAAAGATCTCAAGTCTTTCGAGGTAATCAATACAAGCCACTTGGTCCCTGCAGTTGCCCATGTCTCTATTGCCCTCGGTTGACACGAATCGACAAGAAGAGGAAAAATAATAAGAAAACTATTTCTCTACATTGACCTTCAACCTGGTCTTCATGTTGCTGCAAGACAAGACTGGATTTCGGCAAACACTTCTCAGCTGAACAGGTGTCCGCTTCCCCAGCGAGTCGTGTTAGGAGTGCAAATCGCCTAATGTTGGAATAACATAATTCCACCGACTTATAAACATCAAATAGCTTCAACGATGCGACTGACTGTCTAGCACTTCCTCATGGACAGCAGATGTGTTTGACACTCACCTGGCTAATCGACATCAGTACTTGCACTGGATGGGAGCGCTCTTGACTGGAGTCCATCCTCACGTTCCCGGCTCTCAGCATCTCCAAGTTTGATCCCTGATAAAAAATAACAATTGAAATAATTAACCACCTGGAGCCACACAGCTTGCTCTTGGCCCCCACTTCATTAAAAACACTGTAAATCTCATGAACAGTTGGTGGCTTTACGACAGTAGAAACACTGATATCAAATAGAAAAATACAGATGATTAAATCCAATAGAAATTTCAATGGGGCAACACAGCCAGCTCTTCAGTCAGACTGTTAATGTGGCAGAAAAAAGAAAAACTCATAACCTCTATTGACACTGGTAGACTCAGCAAAGGTAACAGCAGGCACTGAACTGAACATCAGTCTTTAGAATTGTCCTACTTTTAGCCATCACTAATTGTGATCGTCACTGTGTTGCAAACTTGAGTGGGAGCCTTCCAGTCTCCCACTAAGCTGTTCCCAATCAAGCAGTGAGGGGCAACACAAACGAGACAGTGCATTCTGGTGGTCTTTGCAGGAACTACAATTTTTTTTAATCACTTTATGTGTTTCAGAGCCAAAATTTTAAACTGAAACACTGTGTACAAATCCATAAACCATCCCAGTATTTCTATCAAGCAGCTGGATGAATCAGAAAGCAAGACATTCGCTACAGCATCTGCTGCAGTGTGTGTGTGTGTGTGTCCCCTCACGTGTCGCTGATGCATAATGTGGCTCCAACTGCAGATTCAGGGGAATAAGCCTCAATGAAAAGGATTGTGCGCTTCTGTACCTGGTAAATCTGTCTCAACTCAGCCCATATGTGAATCTCAGACTCTTTGTAATAGCCTGCCTCTGTCAAGAGAGAGGATGTTCCTGTCAAATCATTTAAATTACTACAACTACTGTTGAGATGGAAATGCTTGGATCAGCGCTTTGACGTTGTGGAACTTCCAACCCCCTGAAAGTATGCTTCACTGACTTTTGGTGTCTTTGCAAAGCAGAATTATGCTCTGTGAAATGCCTATGTCCAAACTTATGGAATTGAATCAAAATCAACAAATGTCAGTTGAGCTCAGTCCTACTTCACAAAAAAAAAAGAAAAAAAAAATCACAAGTAAGCTACACAAGCGTAAGCCCAACCAACACAGTGCACACAACAGCCTTTAATACTGCAGGTGCTGCATGAATAATCATCCGTCTTGCCACCATCAATATACAATGACTGCACTGCATGTAGGTCACAAGCAAAATATTTGTGTGATCTACCCTGTAATTCACAATCCTTGAGCCTTTGGTACTTCTATTGCCAGCAAAGTTGTCTGGACAGAGAATTTTGATGTTTCAAAGTTTGAATCTTAGAAATTATGATCAATTTGTCTACATCTCATTTCACTCTTCCCCGCCTTGGTAAACAACCTCTGGTAGATCCCTGACCCTTCCATGCCTGTGCCATAACGAACTGAGTCTTAAAGGAAATAATGCTGCATCTACAAATCCTCTGTCATGAGAGAAGGATAATGTAGGAACAACCAAGCAACAACAACAACAAAAAAAAAACTTCAAAACTTAAGAACTTTCCCTGTAGAAAGCATACTCCAGTTGAAAGGGTTATTGTGGAGGGAGGGAGTGCTCCTCCTCTTGCCACATACATATCAGACACCCTGGAAGTGGAGATCACACACGGTCTGAATGCACACATCCTTTGTGCAGGCAGCATGCGTGGCGCACGCTTTCTCCAGCTCATATGAATCACCACACTGTGTTCATGCTGGATACACTGCGCACTCTGTCAACAACCTGTATGAGCTACACTTCCAGTCTGTAGCTATAGTAACTTTTTTTTTATGCGTTTCCACTGTTTGAGTTGTTTTTTTTTTTTGTCTTTTCATATCACTCTTAAAGAATTCATCAAATATCATTATCGCCTTGACATTCTGTTTCTTATGCACGTGCACAAAGACAATTCCCTCTCGTCTTTCTCCTGCTGCAATAAAACTGTGATTCATATTTGGAATAACGCACTGTTGAGCGACAATAATCTGCATTGTAAGAGCGCTCATATTAAGATTTTTAAAACACATTTATGATTCTTTCAACTTCTTCAAGCTACAGTTCATAGAAACCTGGTCAACAATGTTACACCTTATGAAAAACCACACGGGATTCAATACATTTTGGAGTTTCATGTAATCAATACTCTAAATAGTGTATCTGTAATATGTGGCATATCTGTTCTCAATCAGTAAAACTATTAATGTGTTTGAGTTGCAATTGTGTGGCCACTGCTTCCTGTTCTGTATCACAAAACCTTTATTACATTGAGGATCATCAGTTTATTTTAGCAGCTATGATGAATCGTTCCAAAATTGCTTTTTTTTTTTGTCATCCCTTCAAACAAATTCCTACTCCATAGTTCCAATCTGTCAGGATTACCCAGCAAAATCTAAACACCCAAACTAATAAACAGCTCAATTTGAGAAATTTCAGCAATCTTCAGTCCATGTTTAGGATTACAGGTTTGTCTTGATTGCACCTGTTTTTCATGGCCAAGAATACGTTTGTGATGATTGGCATGCCTGAGGGGAACAGCTTTAGTGATCCTATGTCTTGGAAATGTTTTCAGATTTTGGGAGGAAGTACAGCTGTTATGTGTGAGATTTCAGAAGGACTTCCTGAGTAGATCCCCTGCAGGGAAAAACCTATTGCACCTTTTAAAGAAGTGCTGGTGCCAGCGCTGCGAAAGAGACATATGAGGCTGTGGACATCCAATTGATTTTCAGTCAACACATCCCTCACGTAGTCTTTTATGTGTTAAATTATTTAAGGATCGTGGCTTGGAGAAAGAGGGTTTATATCCTCCCAGAGGAGCAGGCAACTTACCTATGTCACTGAGTATTTTGCATCAGGTATTTCAGACAGATTCAACAGCATTAGTTAAATGGTTTTCTCGATTGGCCTTCTCACCCACGGGTTGAAAATGTCTTAAGCCGGTGCCTCGGGGCACGGCACATTATCATCTTGGTGAAAGTGTCATCATTACCACTATGTATTAGTAAATGGTTCATTTGAGATTTCCCTTTCAACCATCATTTCACCGTCATACAATGGATTTCTCCCCTCAGCATTCTTGGTAAATGGCTATATTCATTATTCATCAAGGATTAGTGTCATAATCGATTTTGTCCAAACACTCTGCATTCCACAATGTGTTCTTAATCCTTTCCCCAAGAGATGCTGAACTTTGTCACATCTAATTAGGTCACACAAGTCAGCTAGACTGAGGCTGGTGTTACAACTTCTTTATTAGATACTAGATAATTGGTGGCCCGTCCCTAGATCTGATTGTCTTCATACATTTCCAACACTGGCGCAGTGGTGCTGCAACAGAGTGTTACAGTCGATATGATGTATGGACTTGTTAAGCATGCAAAAAAAAAATTAGCTAAAATTTTTTAATCACTTTGTGACCAACTTGATGACTCACAAGACAGATGAGTGTTTAGTTTCTAAAGTCGCAGAGTGTGTTCTTTTGTGAGGCTGCCCTGTGTGTCGCTCGGCCCTCCGGTGATGACTGCTCTGTTCTCCATTCTCAGCTGCAAGATGGACCTGTGGTGCATGTGACATGTGTATCTGCCAATGGACGCGCTAAGCCTGTCAGCTCCACCGTACTCAGCCTGTCAGTCAGACTTGCCACGAACAGCCTGGGACCACAGCTGTCATAATGATCCAACAATAGAAAAGAACAATCTGCTGATCTTCTCTTAGCCTGACTGAAAACCGTGGGTGTTCTTGAAACAGTCATTTGTAGTCTTTTTTAGCTAACATACACACGGCAGAATGTCACTTTGTTGCCTGTAGTTGTTTATGTTCAGGAAACTCATGTTCTCCAGCATCAATGACAATAATGACTTTATTGGATTTCATCAACAGAACTTTGTTTCATTACAGAGTTTACTGATCCTTTGGCCTCTTTGAGGGTGTACTCTCTTTTTCATGCCTCTGTTTTCAGCCCCCCTTCCATTGGTGACAATCCAATGGCCCTCACCTGGACTCCTGATAATATCTGATATCCACACCACCATATCATTGGCTTGATAAATGTGTGTATTTATCATTCATCCCATCTGAACTAAGAGGATAGCATCAAATCGAAGTCGATGTAACAACTCCATAAGTGTAGTGATTAGTCAGAGATCAGAGCAGAGGACTTCAGAAATAGTATTTACTGAGCACATTCTGGTAAAATTATGTGAGAAGATGCTAGAACTCAGAAAGGAAGTTGCTTGGCAGGTAGCCGGTTAGTGTTGAACACATTTAGAAGCACTCCAGAGTTGAGCACTGCATTCCCGCGCAGACAGATAAAGGCACAGTGCGGTTGACAATTAACTGCCAAAAAATGCTGTGAATGAAAGGTTGCCAGCTTTGCTCTGACGCGATGGTGAGCCGGGGAATAGAGGACAGGATGCAGTAAGTCCTGCAGTAAGAAAGGTGACACCCCCCCCCCAATAAAAGCCGTGTTTTGTTACAACGTGACTTCAGGATGCTGACCTGGTGTTTAATCTCTGGAGAGGATTTGATGCCTCCAACCTTAACAAAACCTTGCGCCCTACTAGTTTCTCATACATCCACTTATAACATGAATACAAAACAATGATCGTTACACGGAAATGTATATACATTTCACACATCTTTCACCCAATGTTTTGTGACAAACCAGTTAAATTCCGCATTGTGATTTTACTTTTGATCAGGTGAGCGCAAGTATTTTATTTTCTTGTACATTAGGAGAATTTTATTTGTTGTTTGGTCATTGGAGACCCAGATATCTGTGCTGCAAATGTTTGGAAACTTTTAATCTTGATTAACATTGTAATTAAATTAGTTTACCATTAAGTTTTGGAGAGCTGCGACTTATGTTTTTTTTGGTCTTGTTGTTAGAGAAAGTATTAAATTATACTTTTCTTATAAACTGCACTCCGTAATTCCCTTAACTGTCCAAAAGCAGTCAAAAAAGGTATTAGCATATTGTTCCAGGTCTGTGTTTAAAAAACTGAAAGGGGAAAAAAAAAAAGAAGTTTTTGATGAACATTTATTCCATTGTTCTACTTGCTCTCATTGTTTTGGGTCACCCTGGACTCCTAAAAATAATTGTGGACTTGAACACAATCCAAAGATTCTCCAGACAATTATGTTATATCAACATTTGCACAAAAAAATGTTAAATAAAAGTAATACGTTAAAAAATCTTGCTATGATAAACAGAGCACCATTAAATAGGGACATTTCCCAGAGGTTGTTCCTTCGCAGTTATTTATGAAAAACAAAGGTGGTCCAGTTTGCACGTCACCCACATTTTCAGCAAACAGCTGAATAGCTCTGTAGTAGTTTCCTTTTAAATAAATAAACAACCCGCTTGGCCTTGCCATGCTATTTTAGGAGAAAAAAAAAATAATACACCCAGGTTATTACTGCTCTGGATAAAGCATGGCCTAAGAGAGACCTATTGGTTACAGGCATCTATTCGGTGCAGTGTGTGAATCAGACCCAGCGGTAGATTGTTCAGTTGCTTCTTTCAATTTTTTTTTTGATCTCTTGCCATTTAGAGACAACTATGAAAAGGTTAGTATGTCAGGCATTCTGGGAGGGCACTTGGTACTTTAGCGGTAACAGAGAGTGAATGAACAGAGCTTAGGAGAATGGCCAATTATATTTTAACAAGACCGCTCTAGACTGCTGATACTTCATTGATGTATACAGGTCTAAAGCCTTGAATCCCCTGGGAAGACTGGAAAGGTATAACGAGCCAGTTATTCACACAAGATCAGTTCTGCCAGACACTCGTTACACCGTCTGTCACAACTGATAAAATGTGATGGCCGGCGCTGTCTAATAGTTTTAATTTGTATACGTTATGATTATTCGATATTTGACAGGGTGCACTCAAAGATCGGGCCATTATCTGTTGGTACTTCAAAACCTATTACAATGATTGTGTAGCCTTCAAGAAGAAGCGGTTTTCAACCTCATGATACACAACACAAACTAAGTTTTTGTTGGTGTGGATAAATTAAAGGTGGTGGAAAAATATCAGGCACTTTGAGGTGAATAAAATACAGCCATGTCAGAGGCGGTTCGAGATTTTTTTTTTCTCGTCTGTCTTTTTGACAAACAGGGCCATAAAAGTACTGTCAGAATATTTTGTTTGATATTAAATCATGATAGAAAAGTTTACAGGGGCATGGAGCGACCACTGTAAAAACAAAAATAAAAGATACAACATGCACAAAAATAACACTTTAATGGTGTGTTATAGGTAAAGGATGAAATGAGCAAACATGATTTACTTCACTATTTTTAGTCACAAAGTTAGATGTAAATGTTTATCAAGACATGATGAAAGGTTAGTGTGATAATGACAAAGTGAACAGTATTTGTTTTGGTGTAACAGCAATTTGTCTTGCAGGTGACTCATCTGAAGCTCTGAAAAGATCTACCATCGGTAATTAATCTCACAAAATTAATCTAAAAAAAAAGATTCAATGGCAATAATGTTCTGCAAACATACCCTGTAAACCAAGGGGTTAAATAGCGCTACTATCCTGACAGCATACAAAGTAGAAAATGTTTAATTCCCTTGATAAATATCGCGCCCCCCCCAAAACAATCTAAAAATCAGATCTGAAAAAGCATTGAAGTGCGATAAAATGGAATAACAGCAGCTAAAAGCCAGGCTTAATTTATCAATTAGTGTTTTCTAATGTAGAGCTATCACACTTTCCCAAAGGAAATGGAAGAAAACGCTCAAATTATTACAACTGCAAATTCATGTTACAACACTATGGACAGATGATGAAGTATTATTATGAATTGAGATATTATTGGGAATATTATGAATCGAATGAAAGTGTCATGATTTTCCTTTTAGGCAAATTAAAACAGAATTGCAAATATGCTCGACTGCTTTAAATCCGGCATTAGATCTACAACAGAGATGAAACGCGGAAATCACTGATACAAGTAATGTGAGTGACTTATTGTATGACAATTACTGTTACTGAATACAAATTACAGCTAAAAGCAAAAAGAGGTTAAGCGCAATTTGTGTTTAGCCGTATTTAGCTGTTTAATACATTTATCTGCGAGTTGTCAACACAATGTACTGCAGAGTGGAATTGATTTTGAAAGCTCCATCTCCATTGTGTGATGCTTATGTTTATGAATCCATCAATGTGGAACAAGCGTTCGTTCAGCCAAATGGGTGTGAAGTTAATGTTTCCCCAAGCTGACTCTACGTGTGGGTGGATTTATAAAGACTCAATTGCCAAGGTGGATACATACATTTCATTCTTCACAAGGGCATGAAGAGGATAACGTCTACTTCTCCACAATGACTTCGACCTCCTGAACGTTTACAACAGAAAGGTTCTGTCCGACAAGCAGTGGAAGCCCCCAAACCAGGGCATCCTTCGCCTCTGGCAGTCCTGGGACAGGGGACACATTTCTCCGATCTTGCAGAGTATGTACAGCCCTTTAAGTGTTCAATAAAGGCAGCGAGGACCGTGACGAGGCTGTGGGTTGTCGTCGCCTCCTGTTACCCAAAGCAGAGTTTTAACAAGGCTGCTGTGAAAGCAATGCGGTCATGAGGCTGAGACTGTGAATATGTCGCACGCATTCAGATTGTGTTCTCCCTCCCTCTCTCTCTCACTGCTTAATGAATAATGCAAAACTAGCTAGTCAGGTGATAAATTCTCGAGTGTAAATCCACAAAGCACATCAGTGAAGTGACTGTATTTTGACAGTACATCGTCAGATGGAGCGGGTTCATACCAATCTGCGGAGAGCTGAGACAGGAAAACACTTCAGTGGTAACATCTCCACTGCAACTTCCTGCCATCCTGCAGGATAAATGATCAGGGACGCTTTGTTTCTAATTCCGTTCTTCTCCGAGTGATCAGATCAAACCATAATGAAATTTCATTTAGCGATAATGCCGGAACAATGGAATGGGAAAATTGCAGCAGTGGCTTTGGATCATGAACGATCACTAGTTACAGTGATACCAAATTATTTGAGAGGCTCCTCTCCTGTATCAGATCCTAGCATCTGCAAGATGATGAGCCATAAATACCCAGCCTATAATAATCAAAAAGTGCAGCTACTATTTAAAAACCGTTCAACGCATCTTTACTAAAATTAAACTTTATGGACTCACAACAAGGGTGTTTCCATGAAAACAGTGAATCCTATTTTAACAAAAGACTGAACATATTTTACTCTGAAGCCCATTCTTATTTGGGTAAATTACAAAAACACCGAATGACAGAGTGTGAACAGTTTGAAAAAGGTTCAGAACTAATTGGACACTCGCCTGCTAAATGCTTCATGGACAGCTGTGCGTCATTTCATCATTAGTATGTGTATAAAAGGTCTCCTACAAAGGTGAGAGCTGATTGAGGGAGTGGAGTTGCCAATTAGAACAAGTAGTTGCCCATCAGTATGAAGAATAAAGGAGTTTTCATATGAGTGAAAGCAATAATAATGAGGATGCAGAGAAGAGGAAGAGGAAAAAGCATGAGAGTAGAAAACCATGCCCTATAGAGATGTGGGCATCCACGTTTTCTCGTCAACGACCACGAGAAAACTTCACCAGAGCATTCACACTAACCTCTGGTAAACAAATAGAGAAGCCTGACTGCAGCGGACAGATGCAAGATGGAAGGTTTGGAAATAAACTGTCATGATATGGAAAATAAACCTTTCTCACTTTAATGAAAAAGGCAAAAAGTAGAAGCAACAACAGAGAGGTCATAAGCCAGAGGACGCCACCTCATGTGTACAACTGTCATTTTTTTCTGTTATGGCTCAGACATACGTGGCTGCAACTGCATCTGTCTGCTGAGCAACAAGACAAATGTAGAAGTACACAGGAGGCGTCAGCGCCAACGCTCGCTGAAATATATCAGAACGTATTCAATAGCATTCCTCATTCAGCTGGATGCCGGTTGTACACATGCAGCCTCGGAAACAAACTGCCGTTCAGGGTAAAGATGTGGGGAAAAAAATCCTTGATTAACTAAGTAAATTACCAACTTCTAAATCTGATTGAGCGTTTTTCCATTTGCTGAAAATCAGACTAAAGACCCCACAAAAAAGCGAAGGCATTTGCCGTGAAAGTATCACCCTGGAATATATCAAGTGACAAGCAGAGCATCAAACATTACGATTGTGTTTGGATGTTTGCTTCTAAGGCAACATCTTCCACAGTGTCGACAACACTGACTTAGATATAAACTACATGCTTCAATAATACTGACACACACTGCATTTTCTTTTTTGAATTTTTATCATTGTTTGATTAAAAAAAAAAAAAAATTTAATAATTTACCAGTAGAGAGAATGCGTTTTTCCTATAGGCGGCTATGAGGTTGCGCGTTCGAGTCCCTTTCTATCCACAAGTTGAAGCATCAGGCACTGACCCCTAATTGCTCCCACTGGATGGACCCAGTGCCAGTATGGCAGTCGACTCCATTGGTGTGTGAATGTGATTAACAATGTAAAGCACTTTGGGGACTGCTGAAGCGGTGGAAAAGCGCCATGTAAGTGAAATCCATTTACCATTTCTGTAGTTGCTTTCTTTTAAATGTCCATGTTTCATTCCCTTTCTAGTTTTTATCTAAAATAATCGTAAAAAGATCATGATTTATTCTTTGTTATCGTTGAAATTATTTTTCTTTAGTGGCTGTAGGTCTTTTAAATTTCTTGCTCCACATATGAATATTTAAGTTGAGCTTGGTGCTGGTTGATTTAATTATTAAAACAATTTTAAAAAAGATCTACATGTGATTAAATTTCAAATACTTGAAAGTGGTTTGAAGAATAATAAAAGTGAACTTAAATTATCACATTTCCTGTGTAATGAAATACCAAAAAAGGAGAGTTCAACCTCCTTTAATCCACTACTTAATTTAAGATCTTACAGTGGACAGTGCAAGATTCACTCTCCGTTCTTGGGAGATGGCATCTACAGTTTACTAAGCTTTCAACCTACATTTGATGAGGTTTTCCAGTTCTCTGGTGAAGCAAATACTTAAATTTAAGTTTGGAAAGACTAAAACAAAATTCTTCAAACTAAAGTTCTCCTGTTTGGTTCAAAAACCATTAGCTATTGAAGGTAGTATAGATTATAGAGCTGCAGCACTGTAAGACCATTGCCGGCCAGTGAAAGAGAGATGTAAATGTTTGTGCCATCTGCACACTTAACGCATCCTTGCCTGAGCCACTGGAAACATGTAGATGTTAAAAAATAGTGGGCCCAGCTGGGTGCCTTGAGGAAGTCATTTCATTTTGTTTAGTCATACTTCAGTTAAATCACTGTGTGCACACCTCAGATAAATGGACCGTTGGATGGTGAGAAAAATGAAAACGTCAGTGGTGCACAGGTGTATGTACATATGTTATAATGGAGGACGTAGTGGATGTTTTGTTTACACCACAAGCTCTCATCTCTTCACACTTTGGCGCTGGAACCGGTATAACCGCAAACAGTGCCTGCACAGACGTTGATCTGTTGGTTTGATTTGGGCCCGCTCCAAACCAGCATGCACTCAGGCGGTTTCTAATTATAATCACTGTAACACATGAAGAGGTGAGTCGACATCGGTAGCTCTCTCATTAAGTCCTAGAGCAGCAGAACAGCCTCACATGCAGCCTCGCTGAAAGAGTAATTAAGCCTTGATGCAACTTGCAGACTGTACCCTTTTCCACTAGTTTACATCATTAGGGCTCAAAGGTGCTTCACTCTGCCCGTGGGAACTAGTTCCCAAATCCTCAGAGCCATTCCATATATCAAAGAGACGTTTGAATGTGCTTTGATTGCTCGCCGCAGCCTCAGATGCAGGTGCAGACAAGAGGCTCACATCCTGCCATCAGACTGAAAATGTCTTTATTGTTTAATGTGTTGTCAGGATGCTGAGTGTCAGAGGACTTCCATTCATGCAACTGAAGAGCGCGAGGATGACATGACATTGAATGACATTGAAATGGGAATATACACAGGAATTGACTGATATTAAAATGTAAATAAAAATTCCCTGAGATTATGCATGTTTTATTTATTGTTACTATGCAAAATATAATGATTCTGTTAACTTTATGTTTCCTAGTTTGCTTCAAATCAAATTCATAAAGTGACGACTCGGCTGTCTTGTTCCATTGGAATAATCTGGGGTGGGTTCTCAATACTAAGCAGTGCATTAAATAGTATTACAGGTCTCTGTTTGTAGAGGGTAAATGTGAAGTGGTGACAGCCTGAAGTCTTTGAGATTATATCTGAGCCCCTAAAATCTGTCAAAAATCTATTGTGTCCTCTGAAAGGTCAGAGGACACAATAGCAAACTGAAACATTTTGATGTGTTTATGAATCAAAGTAACACTCACATTCATTCAGATCTTGTTTCAATAAGTAATCCTTATGTTTGGTCACTCCTTGCTTCAATTACTCTATTATGAAGTCAGAAGTCAAAGGATTTATGTATTAATCCTGATGATGTTTATCTGTGTACAATGAAAAGTCAATGTAATTAAGCTGAACACATGATGTTAGCAGCTTAGCCCCATAAATGAAGAATATTCATAACAATATTTGTGATATTTTGTTGGAGCAAAACAGCACCGAGGCTGCCTCACATAGAGTCAGCACAAAAGAGAACCACAGAAGCGCATGACATTTCACCAAGTTGGAGGTAGAGAGAGTAAAGGGACCAAGCGTGATCTAATGTTACTGCTTTTCACTGTCATACACAGTTACAGGCAGTTCACATATCTTGTTTTTCAGAAAATATCTTCGCCTCTTAGAATGCAAGCCAAACATATTAAGTATATTTACTGACCGGAACAAATCTGCAGCCTTTTTTTTTTTTGTAACAACTTAGAAGCACATTTCTGAGACCGCTTGTCCAGAGGTTATATATTTTAGGTATCAGATATGTGACCTATATGTTTGATAAAAGCTACACCATATTTTAATTATGGAAACGATATCCTTGCAAGTGATAAAGACATCAAGGACTTTAGCACAAGGACAGGAATGTTAATTTAATGTGGTCATGTGGCGTGGCATGGAAATCAATTCTCCATGTATGCAGATATCCTGGGATTGCTTATAACTTCAAACGGGTAGAAGCGTGCATGTGTTGACTTCTCCAGCAGTCACTTAAGATCAAAATTACCAGAACAACAAAAGTGCAGCATGCGGGGGTCAGTAAGGGGTAATTAGCATCTACTAAGCTGGAACCTTGGAATGGAGGAAGTGTATAGAACAGCTCTTGTTCCTGCAACCTTGACAAATTGCATCTCAGAAGCTTCAGAAATAACAGATAACACAATGAGGCGTCACGTGGTACTTTGATGCTGAAAGACATGGCTGAGAGCATGGTGGCAGTACAACTGAGAAGATACTAGAGTTATGTGGTTAATATCCGTTTATCCTGATGGCTTCTCTATTGACTATGGCTCTGATGAGAGTGAGGGACCCGGATTTGAATTCCTCACAAGAGGCAGAAAAAAGGCCTACTCAATTCAATTCAATTCACTTTTACGAATTAAAAAAAAAACCTAGCAGAGCCAGCATGAGCAGCTGCGGAAAGGAAAACCTCCCGTTCAATGGGCAGAAACTTTTAAAGAACCAGGCTCAGAGGTGAAGACTTTCTGCAGTTCCAGTGAGGAGACAGAAAGAGAGAGAGAAAGATAAGATAGGCAGACAGGTTGTGGGGTGGAATTCAAACCCTGGTTCTAGGGTACAAGTTGCAATGACCTGCTGTGGCAACTTCTGTAAGAAAAAAAAAGAGCCTCATTGGGGGGCGGAAAAATGAAGCCCTTAATAAGGATAGAAATGGCCAGTGTGTCAATTCAATTTAAGCTTATATCATTGAAAAGACCGTTTATGGTTAAGGAAAGAGAACACTTATTTGTGGAAACTTTAAAAACTGAACTGTGATAAAAAAAAAAAAAATTTTACTGAGAAAACAAATTGCTTTAAACATCAATTAAAATGCTTTTTACCTACAGCGGCAGCAAAACACAACAGTGGCAGTTCTGATAGGAGCAGCTTTATCAATAGAGCTGTAAACCTGCATGACCATGAAACGAAAAAGCCCATCATGGTGAAACCAGCCTGTATTAATTACTGCTCCACAATTAACAATGCATTTCATTTCACGGTTGTGAAAAATAATTTCAGTCCACCTGAAAGATTTGCATCGACAGGAAAGCTGATTTGTTTACTTTGTGATGCTCTGGACAGCAGCTTCACTGTTCCAGTTAACGTCAATAAGAACATCAACAAGTAGCCAACAATACATTCTGATTAATGTTCAGTTCAGTGCAAAATTTTACTGACATAAGCACTCTTCATAAGATCAACATGATCGACTGACTTCATTATGAGTGGGATTATGGTTATTGTCGGCTCTGAATAAGCTTTCAACAAGGGAGTCTTTTTGTGTGCGTTAGTGGGTGTGTGTTTGACGTCAGAGTTTTGACTCACACTACTGAGGATTGGTCACTTACAACAGTCATTCAGGCTTGTTGCTTCAAAGATCCAGTGAAAAACAGTGTAAACGTGCAACAAACAAAATGTTCAGTGTGGAACTTCCTGTGTTAAAAAATATCATGTGACGGGAACATTCTGTCTTCTGATGAAATCATGAGGGGATTTTTTTTTTCTTTTAAGGACAGGGAGAACAAACCAATTGTGGCATCGGTCAATACACGTGATTCATCAATATGCAGCACAGTTAGGTAAGTGATATCTTTGAGCCATGATCGAAGCCATAGATTCCTACTTCCACAAACGTCTGTTAGCGTTACGATCAATGAGCCAGTCAGGCCAGAGCAGCATATTCAACATTACAGACCCTCGGCCCAACACGCCTCCTGTCAGAGAGAGATCGCTCTGCAAAATCATCTTTACAGATTATCGTCAGTTTGGACAAGAATCACGTCAATAGCTGGCAGAGCAGGTTGCCCTCGAATCCCAAAATTGGTAGTTTGATCCCCATCTCATACAGTACATGTGTCCAAGCGTCCTGAACACTACTGTTGTGTGTGAGTGTGTATGACTGGATGTAAAGTGGCTGATGTGATCAGCTGCACAATATATTGCATGATTTACATTATTCTGATAATTACCTTGTGCAGAACACTGATAGATCGGCAATAAATGATTTAGCTGCAATGTGTATACCAACGACCTGCAAATTCAAAATGATGTAATTTAAATTACAGGAATGATTATTCATAAAGAATTCAGAAAACGTGTGCAATTAACTAATTTCAAATTGAGATCCTTAATTACTTCACATCTGGTGGCCATAGGACAGAAATCAAAGCATAACAATGTAGTAAAAATGACATAAAAACAAACGTCTAAAAGGGTTTTATTTCCAAAGCACTGCTGGAGGGAACTACAGGCAAACAAAACTGCGCCCAGTGCTGGCTCACAAAGACACCGATATTGTCCACTTAAATTTTTTTTTTCCAATCACAAATTCTATAGTGACTGCAACATTCAATATCACAGCATGTTGACTACATATCATACAGCCCTGGATGAAACAGGAAAATGTCCAATATGACAAGTCCCTTCACCAAATGTCGTCAGGTGTACAGCAACAGCTAAACCACCACCATTTTGTTTGTTGCAGCTGTCATTCAGGTGGTAGATGAGTTTCTACTCCGTTATTGGCAGCTCGATGTCCAGCTTCACCTGTTAATGCGTCAGTGAACCCCAGCTTTCAACAACATCCTCAACAATCATGCTCAAGCAACACAGTTGCCACTATTGCTGGGTGAATGTTTGTGAATAATAAGTGGAATGTACTTTGAGACCGTTAAGCCACGTAAACACACGTACTAAAGGAAGTCAATTTAGTTCAATCCACACCGGTATCTCAGTCCAGATCAATACTCTCATCTGACGAAAAAAAAAAAAATTCCACAGATGTTTTTCAGTTGGTGTGTCACTCAACTAACCCATGAATCTGTGCACCAATTACATGTATGTCTCATTTGATGGGGAGAAAACACCAAGGTTCAGCGAGTTGAATGTACAGAATATCATCCTTTGAAGATACAATCACAAAGTTATATGTTCCCGGATTGCATGAAATAAGTTTTATGGGTTCGCTGAACATCAAACAGGCTGAATTATGTGGTGAATTGGCCAACGCTCACTTGAAGTAAAAAATAAGATCACCCAACATCGCGCAAGGTGAAGTTACTTAAGAATTATTGGTGTGTAGTAAACCTTGGGATGACGAGAGGTAAGCTTCATGGCGAACAATATGGGGCTGTTTATCTATCTATGGCTTCAACACCGAAGAATAATAACAAGGTTACAGCGCCTGCTTTCCAGGCCGGGTTGAGTTATTAAAAGGAAAACCGGTGTTGCCGTGGCCCTGTCACCCCGTTCGAATTCTGGACAATTTCTCAGCAGCAGAATTTCTTAATTTGTCTACAGAGTGAAAAGGAGCACTGCACTATCCTGCCATGACAGGTGCGAAGAAAAGCACCGTAAATAATGGGACATGCTATCACAGTGTAGACACAACATGTCTGCTTACAATGAATGGAACAAGAGTCATGTGCGGCTGGCAGAATCCTCTCAGCGCTCAGTCACCAAACTGTATCTTCGCAGACAGCATCAAATATAAAGCAGTCACAGAGCCGGAGTGAGGTATGGTCTGTGTGTAATCAAGCAGACAGTTTACCAAGATGAGGTTAGATTGCGCAAAATGAGGAACAGATTGAGAAGATTGTAGAACATGGATATAATTCCCATGGCGTGGGGGAAAAAGAAGTGATAGTGTGGGGAGGAAGGCTGTGCTGAAAGAAAGTCAAAGATAAGTGCATCCCCGCAATAATGTTCCTGCAATAATGCATATCGTGGCTGAAAGTCGGGGAGCAGCGTGCAGACTGCTCCGTGGGTGGCACAGAGGAGTCCAGAGTTTCTGCAGCTTGTCAACGTCACGACGTTATTGGACAAAAACATGATTGCATTTTTTTTTTCTTCCTTTTGGACTTATATAGTTTATCGCATTATGCTTGTATCTATCCACAGCATGATGATACCAGAGCAGTGGCAGGTTGCAGCTTTTGCAATATCTTTCAAAATTATCAAGATTATTACTTTATTGTTGCAAATAATAGAAAACACTATCATTTCTTGTGAAAACAATATTATTTATCTCTATTTGACTTGTGAGGGGACTCTATTTGGAATATGAAAAGTAATATAGTAGACATACTGTCTCATCCCAGAAGTGAGAAAAATAAAGGCACAGTAATGGTTTCATTTCATTGATAAACCAGCAAAAGGAAAGAAAAGGAAAAAAAATAAACCCTCTATTGTTTTTCTGCTCTTTGTGGTTCGAACTGCATTCTGTGACTGATGCCAAGCCAAATGTATTTTGCAAGAACTGACTAAAGGTCAACCATATCAATGTACTGAGGAGTGTTTATTGTGTGAATTAAGTCTGCCTCAAACAATGCTTAGTATGTGTGATAACTGGAAGATAAATTCTCCTCTGATTTACATTCACAAAGAGTTTCATTACAGATTACATTATTGTTGGGTTCAGAAGACGAAGGCAACAAAAAAAGGCTTCACTTTCATGATAAATTTAAACCTGAGTAGCTTTTAATGTGCATCTAAAGTCAGTAGTGGCATCATAATGAATACCATACCAATCATCAAACTTTTCTTCGAGGAAAATAATAGGTGTGCAGGGTAATGACTCATTCTGTTTTGCTAGAGAACGGTGAGGCATTATTCTGAGTTAATAAATTGTGTTTCGCTCTCTGAAAACACAAACCTGAATTAGAAAAAAACAAACTGTGTGTTTCACAAAAACTATGAACTTGGGGGCTGGAAAAGGTCCAGTGTCATAACTAAGCATTTGTTTTTATCTGTAAATAATTAGTCGCTGCTTCAATGGAGCTGTAGTGCATGAAAAAAAAAAAAGTTAATTAGTCCAAGCTTGTTAATCTTATTAGTCTCAGTTAGAAACTAACATTTTGAACCAATTTGAACTTTTACCCAGTGATTGTTTAAAGCGGGAAAAAAACTAAAGTCCAATGAATCAGCCGAAGCATGACTTTAATGTCTGTACCAGATTTAATGACCCAATATATTCATTAAGTCAATTTGCAGTGAACCACAAAGGTCAATACAGTGATAACTGTTATACTTCGCTGATATTTCAGCAAGTAAATCAAAAGTTTCAACCGCGCATAAGAAATCAGAGAGTTGGCAAAGTTATTCTTTCACGTCAGCCTCATATGGCCTTAAAAATCTAAACAAAAACCAATTTCATACAGACATATTACAGCTTGAACCATAATGATATTTCACACTTGTCTTTGAAAGTTAAACATATCACGGCTCCAGCTGTGTGACGAGGACACATTATATCACATCATTATCAGTTTATCAATCTGCTGATGGTCTAAGCGCTATTTATTTATTTGAACTGCAGAGGCTTTGGGTCTTTGAGTCATTCTCTACAGGCAAAAAGAAAGCCCACTGTGATTCAACCTGCAGAGCTGAAGGCGGCTCGGAATACCAGCACGTTTAAAAGCAAGCATGGGAGTCACCGTTTTCACCAGGCTATTACCAGATTTGTAATTATTTATTTTACCCATCTATTTCCATATTTATTCAACATTTAACTGCCTTACTGTTTGCCATTTTTACCATTTTCATTGTTACTTTGCTTATTTATTCCATTTACTGTATTTCATGCATTATAGTAATTATTTTTATTGCTCAATGAGGTTTTATTTGCTTCATGTTGTTTTTAAAGCTTTTTACCTCGATATGTAATGGTCTTACCTATTTTTATGTCTTTTAAATGACTTACTCTGGTGAGAGGGTGCAGATTTGTTTTTGTGTATGTCTTTGTATGAAAGGTTTGAACGTTGTTGATGCATTTTAATGTTATGGTTAATGTGCATGGTGTTTTTCATGTCACATCACTACGTGAAGTTTTAAGACAATTTTATGAATAAATAACTATAAGAGTTTGCGTCTTTGAGAAAGATCCAAAATAATCAAATCCAGAAAAATGGGCAAATTTGAATTACAACATGATCATCTAAACTTTATCTCACTACAGCTTGCTAAGCAATGTGCAGGACCCCCATACAATTGGCTGTCTGTCCGTGGAAAGCCTTAAATAATGTTTTTGAAAGGCTTCAACAGTCCCTGACACGAGCCCGCTGAGTTTTTCTTACTGAATTAGCATTAAAGCTTCAACACACCCACCAATTTGAAGTGTATGCACATTCTGTCTGCAGAATTTATACTCTGCAGGACCATCTTCTCCTGTCTGCCACCTGGAATGTTTACATTAGAATAAAAGCCCCTCCAGATCTGGGGCTTATTCTGTTCAGCCACCTAATTTCTTAAATTTGAGCTCCCATCCCTGTGGCTGCGTAACAATTCTCCTGCAGTAGCACAGCTAACCATCGAGTTAAACTTGCACCACATGCCAAAGGGGTAATCCTATATTAGATACAGAACAAAACAAAAAAAATCCCACAGACTTTGGCAAATACAGAAAAGCTTCAGACTGTGACAGTACCATTATCGCTTCAGTAACCATTGGTTTATTTGTCTGCATGGCCCATTTTGATGTGTTCTGTGACAACTACCTCAAGCAATGAGAAAGAACCAGTCAGTCCCATCTGCTTCAAAACGAGGCTTTTAAAGAATGGTTCTCTGATACGCACGCTTTTTTTCATCCATTGTGTTAATGTCTCCAGCACAAAAGGGACAGCAATGGCCACTCTGTATTTTGGTGACAGCTGTTTTTGTGCCCATCCTATTATACAAAGTGTCTAAAACAAAGTTGTCCGTGTAAATTGTCATTGTGGGCTTTTGTCTTATTTTTTTCCTTCTTTTTTCCCAGCTTGCTTGTGTATTGTTTCCACTATGTGAGCTTAATGACCTGATAGATGCAATTCAAATATGATAATGTGATACAAAGAGGGAAATCGATGATACAGCTGCACACACACAGAATTAGTGGTTTGAGTCTCGGCTGCAGGAGGTTTTTTCGGTTTCCTCTCACAGTAGGCCTCAGGCCCTGTTTACACAACGTTTTCAAGCAAAAACGAAAGGCAGAGATGGCTTTTTTCTTCTTTTTTTTTTTTAATGCTGGTACTACGCCTGCAGTAAATATTTCTTGTGCATATGCACAATAATGTCTGCCTCCAGAGTGTCATGACTCCCAATCCTTATTCTCTGGGAACTTGGTGGAGACTCACCCATAATGGCAATCCAACTCTGTCGCCTCTGCACTCACATTGTTCATGTCCAAATTGTTCATTGCAAATAAAAACACACCCACTAATGGCTTTACTTGAAAACCAAATTGTTATCAGCATTTCCACCATTATCATGTAAACAAACATCTTTTCAAAAACGTTGCTCTGTGAGCATAAAACTTTTCTGAAATGAAAATGTAAAAATGTTTTCACTTGAAATATGCAAATTTTGCCTCAGTCTTTAAACTATTCTGCATATGTTGTTACACCTGGAATGTTTCCAGCAATTTCTTTCTACTGCACTGCAAACAAATTTCAATATTTTTCATTTCAGCTTGACTCCTTCCTCTATATTCACTTCTTGTTGTGTTTTGGTTTTTTTTTCTTAAATGTCATATGCACTTGTATACTTATAGATACTGCCATGTAACATGATTCAATTGTGTCTTGGTATAAATTTGATTTGAAATACATCTCATTCATTGCAATTCATGCATTCATTTCCCTAAATGTATTGTTGCTCCAATTGACAGAAGCCTTTCTCCGCCACTTCATTTATGTGCTTTGTTTTTGTCATTGTGACGTGCACAGCCTCACTGACACCGAGCATTTTATTGTCACTGCTAGAGGTTGTCATTTTGATTGGTTGCCAACTCTGAGAAGGTGTTATGCAAATTCCGCCTGTCTGAGGGCAAATGCCAAAACAACTGGGAGAGAATGGAGATAGGGACGTTTTAGAGTGTCACGCTGCAAATGAATGCAAAGAGTGACCCTCATTCTTCAAGTATTTCACTTGGGCCTTTATCAGTGCAACTGTAACCCAAATCCTGGGAGAGAAATATTGAGCTCAGTGCACACCTGTTAGTGCCTGAGGTGGAAACTGGTGCAGCTACACACACAGTTCTGCAGTGAAGGAGCAAAGCAACAGATGAAGGCTGATCCAACGCAGTTTAAGCTTGGGCCTTATCTCTTTTTTTCCTCAGTTAGAGGCAATACAATAAATACAGGATCCACCCATTTGGAAGTTTTAGTGCAAATTCAATCTTACAAACCAAACAAATGATTAAACCAGTACAACCTGTGCAGGTACACACTCTTTTGCAACCCCTTCTTCACATTGCCTGGTCAAATCAGCTGCTATTAGACACCAGGGCGCAAGTAATTTAACAGTGTACCTGTGACTTTTGCATTTAGGAAAGTGCTGTGTTAATGCTAATTTGCACGGAGGAACTAATGAATTGCTGTGCCAACTTTCTACTTCTTCCTAATGAGATGTGGTTTTGGAATAACAACTGGATCACTAATTGTAGCAAACGGTCGATACGGCTGCACATTCACCTCAAGCTCAATGCTTCACAGCCTCATGGAAGGCTGAAATAAATCACTCATCCTTACTGTTTAGACACCCGCAAAATTAAACACTGGATGAATGCGTGAGGATGTGCATATATACAAGGACTGCAAACTTTCCAGCAGCACTCTGGGGTCTGGTGGAGGTCGGGCGCCATTCATGGAGATGGAATTACAAGACAAGGTCAAACAAAGTCACATATTGTTTGTCTCATGCAACATCTCCTTATAATGAAACCACAGTATTTGGATTTGAACAAATGCCTGCGACCTTGTCGGTTAGCTTGCATATAAATATCAGTGGCGGACCGTGCATTTCACACTAAGGCCTTCAGAACAGATCCGCCTGAATCAATCCACCTCTCAATAACTATTTTGTCTACAAAAAAAAAAAAAATCTTATTATGCAGATATGCACATAAAGAGTTGTTGCACAGCAGATAGATACTTGTGCAGCCAGAATAAATGCCTTTGCTGAAGTGATCAATTCTCCTAGTACATCTGTGCACATACAATAAGCATCAACAACTTAATAAAACAGCAATATTATTTAGGAAAAGAGGAACATTTTACTCACCAAAATCCCGATTATTTGAAAACAAAATACATCCTCCTTTCCTTCCTCAAAAAGAGTTCAATTGCTCTGTCATATAGATTATCCGTGCGTTTCAGTTCCATAAAGCCAGAGCTGAAAGTCCAGCTTGTCCTAAGTTTTATTTCTCTTCAGGTCTTCTTCTTCTTCTTCTTTGGAATAATTGAAGTAGGCGACCAACAACTTAGGTGCATACCGCCCCCTACTGTATCTCTTGGTGAATGTAAATCAGAAGGCCTGGATATGCTGTTGTTAAGTGTACGCTAGCTAGAAGGCGCTGAGTCGCCAACTCGAAATCTGATTGGTTGAAGCAACTGTCTGTTTGATGCTTCACTTTACTTTACTGCGCCATCAGGAACGGACAGTGAAGGCCTCGGGCAGATTTCTTTGACCCTAGCAACAGACGATGCCTGAAATCTGATTGGTTAAAAAGAAAAAAAAAGTTATGTATACATATATATATATATATATATATATATATTAGGGGTGGGACTCGATTAAAAAAATTAATCTAATTAATTAGGGCCTTTGTAATTAATTAATCTCAATTAATCGCATATCGATATTTGACCCGAGATCAGTGAGAACCTTTTTTCAAATGGATTTTGGTATAGTGAATCAATATAGTGATACATGAGCTTAAGCAACAAAACACTGTTCATTTTTTCAGCAAGGAAGGAGGAATTTAACCAAGACAAATAAACCAATACACATTGATTAGTGCAACTTTTGTTGGGCTGGAAGAGGGTCCTTGAAGTAGTCGGAGTGACGTCCTCTTCAACTCTAGCTGTATGCCAGGCTTGCGTGTTGGTCGCTGCTGCGACATGCTTAGCATTCAGTTGATATAGCAGGCTCGATGTGCTGCGATGGTATGCAAATTCTTTGCTGCACAATGTGCATACAGCTTTGGTTTTATCCACGCTGCCATCCGCTGGCTTTTTAAATCTAAATTTTCTGTGCATGAGACCAAGTAGTGCGCTGTCGTCAGGAGCAGTGTTGCCAACTCCCCAGTAAGGAAAGTCACTATTGGCTGTCCTAAAAGTCGCCAGAAGTCGCTAGATGAGGTCGTTACCTAATTTGCAATTTGCATGTAATTGTAATGGACGCTGTAGGAGAGAGGAATAACGTCATGGGAGAAGCAAAATGTGAGTTAAAAAAACACCCTAAATATGTTTAGAACTGCAAATGAATTTTCTTCTGTTTATTCTTGGTTTGTCAGCAAGTGAGCAGTGGCGTATTTGTACACACGCGATTCATTTGAAGTGTGGAGGAGTGGTGCGGGTCTCCTCTCTGCTCTGACTGCAGCAGGGAGCGCTGTGTGAGACTGGCCGCCTGTGAGTGCTTTGGGACGGGGGAGGGGCTCACGCAGCACCCGCAGCTCATTGAGGACAGCAGCTGCAGAACGAGACGTCCTGTCACGTCTCCAGAGCACCAGAAAAAGTCGCTAAATTTGTTGCTAGTCGCTTTTGACAAAAAAAAAGTCGCCAGGAGGCTTTGGAAAGTCGCCAGATTTAACGAGAAACTTACCAAGTCGGGAGCTGTTCCGTTGTTGTGTCACAGCGAAATATGTCCGGGTGAAACTCGTCCGGTGACAAACGTTCCGCGACAATTTGCGATAATTTTTTTATCGCGTTAAAATTTCTGTAATTAATTAATCGTAACTAACGCGTTAAAGTCACAGCCTTAATATATATACATATATATATATATATATATATATATATATATATATATATATATATATATATATATATATATATAACTTTTTTTTTCTTTTTAAAGGTAGAAGAAATGTCTTCCTCCAATCAATTGTTTACTTCCGCCGCCTGCCACTGGATGCAGGGCAGGTATCACCCATGTGGCTTATGCAAGTGTTTGAGCCACAAGCGGCGGCTCTCCACAACTGATACCAAGAGATGAAGAGTCAGTTTAGCCGTTAAGCTTAAGTGGCTCAGCCAAAACAAAACAACCAGCAAGACACAAAAAGCTCCAGAATGCTGGGATCTTCCAAAACAGGGCAGGTTTTAATGCACACCCAGAAAATTCACGGCATAAATTCATAATCACCAAAAACTAACTCATACTGGTTTTGTTGATACCATCAACATGCATTACGCTGGCTCTAATGGGTAAATGCTTAGACTTACATGTGGTAACAAAGGTCAGATTTCTAGACAAAATGTTAAAGGAATACTCCAAAGATTCTGGACCCACGCCCTTTCCCAATCATTGACAAAGTGAGATAAGCTCATAAATACCTTTTTTGTGTTTGTGCGTCCAGTGGTTGGATCCCAGCTGTTAGCATCGTAGTTAACTTAGGAAGGATATATCAGCGCACAGCGGCTGAGTCTATGACTTCTACTGCTGTGCGCCGGTATATCCTTCCGCGGAGCACTGTGCTTGTGCAGGTCTGTGTGTATCAAAACGTTATTTTAACGGATTGAAAAGAAAACACGTCTTTTAAAATGTTTTATAACCATTCGGATTTACTTCATGCACTAATACGCCATGCCCTGGACCACCGGAAGGAGTATTTTGTCCACTTTCGTCAGTCCGACTCTGTCTCCTATTCACTTCCAGCAATTAAGCTAAGCTAACTGCGATGCTAACAGCTGGGAAACAGCCATTGGATGTGCAGACACAAAAAAAGTATTTATGAGCTTATCTCACTTTGTCAATGATTGGGAAAGGGCGTGGGTCCAAAATCTTCGGAGTATTCCTTTAAGTGATGGAGAGCTTCAAGAAGCACATTTTAGATCAATTAGTGCGGCAGGAAATCTGCACCTGCATGGGGAATTTTATGTCATCCCGATCAGTTTTTGGTTACCCAACCTTCACAGCATCATGAATTTATCAGTCAAGCTTATGAAAACTCTTAGTAATAAGTCAGTTAGCGCAATTAAGGATCTGCCATGAGTTTTGAGTTCCGCTCTCTTGGAAACTCAGAACCAGGAATATTAGTTCCACAGTGGTTCCCCGGTGCTCGTCAGCCACGCTCAGGCCAATTCAACATCATTTTCCAAGATAAGATCTTTTCCCTCTCGGTCTGAGAAGATAATGCAGCTCATCACTGCAGCGACCCTGTAATATCTGCTTCCTCTTAACTTTAAAAGGTAAAGGCCTCTGGAAGTTAATGGTATATGTTGAGCCTGAACACATGGACGTCTCCAGAGTACTCCACAGCGCAAAGGGCCTCGCATTTCAAGAGCACTTAGAATCTGATTTGGATTTTCAACCAGTAATTTGTATTTAAACCTTCATGTAAATTAGCTCACAGACATCATGGTTTGGCCTGTGTGTATGATCACATCTCCCAGCGGAGCAGGGGGAATCAGACAGCTGCAGTTTGTCATCATATAAAAGCAGGAACTGTCTGCAGAGAGTAACTTAAACTAAAAGTTTTAAAGTTAAATAATGGATTGAAATAATGTCTTTTGTTGTTCTCAGGACTAATACAGCAGTCCGGTTCCTGCAAATGTTAAAAACTTAAGTTGTTTTTTTGTGTTGCACTGCTGATAATATTGAGATAAGATAAAGCTTGTTTAGGTGACCTGTGTCCTTTAGGAGAAACTCCGGCAGCTTCAGGAACCTTGAGGTCTGTTTTTTAACATGCTACACACTATGATTATAGACAGCTTATGGAATGTAGTTGTTTTTAAATGGCACAATTTGCAGCCTCTGCTTCAAAAGCCTAAGCTTTAGGAGCTTAAATCACTTTAAATCCTTTTTCTGGCCAAGAGACTGAAATTGAAATTTTGACTTAGGATGATATTTTTGTATACCATACAAAGTATATTGACCAAAGACATACACTGAAAGTCACCACACTCAGTGTATAAGAACATTTAATTCATTGACATCAACAGGAAAGATCTGGAGACCATCTGGTGCAACATATTCTAGCACAGCAGCACCACCTACACGTCCTGAAAGCATCCAAACAGTCATGAGGGTCATATAAACCCTCGATGGCATCAACTGACTTGGTGTATTTCACATTATTACCAACCTTTTCACGGCCTCCTACTTCAGTATAACTGGGAAAATTAAGAAAAAAATCTCCTACCTGTGTCCCTCCGCCTCCACTGTCTGCTCTCTGAAACAGGGTCCCTTTCTGGTCAAGAAAATGCTTCAAAATTCATCAGATTTGTTGGCAGAGTCTCCGCTGAAGCAACCGGACACACCTGAGAGTTTGAGGTAATTAAGGATCTGAAATGCGCATGCGCAGAGCAGATGCGCGGAGGACTGGCGTGTCTGCACATTTCAGTGTGGATCTATCGGATTGCATACTGTAGTTTTTTTTTTTGTTGTTGTTTTTTTAGCTTAAATTGAATAATAATAATAATAAAAACATTTAAAAATCAACATATCAAGATGTAGTTTCACCAATTGTAATTTTATTTGGAGCTTTCATCATTCTGAATTTATCCCCTGAAGTTGCCCCACTTATCATCCATGTGGTTTTACAGAGGCCTGATTTAAGACTTTTAATTTGGTGCTTCTTGTGACACTTTTTTTATGACTTTGTGAAAATCATCTGTCCAAAACATTATGCCATATTATGCATGTCTTCCAGCATGAAAACAGACTGAACTGAATCTAAAAGAAGTTGGAATACTCTTTGTATTTTGTGATATTGACAAAATGTGCAGTACAGTATAGTGGAGCACTTAATTGTTTTCCTGAGCTCCAGTTTAAAAAAAAAAAGTGAAAATACAAGCCTGATGTTGAGGATTTTCTATAGAATGACATTTTAAGTTCATTTCATGTTTGTTTTATGAACTCAAATCTCTCATATCTCCCATCCAGTTCAAATGATGAACTTTGTCTTTGCACAGCTGAAGTTGGTATCGTGGAAAAAGACCCTGAACCCCCACCTGGGCACATACAGTAATGTTAAAATCCATCCCCTCTCCTTTTAACCACATGCAATCTTTGCAGTTCCTTTTGTCCCTTTGTGGTCATTTTGTGTTCATTAACCCAGCAGGTGAAAACAGCGTGTTGCAGCATTATTATTTTTGCTTGTCTGTGCTGTTTTAATGAAGGTGAACATTAAAAACATCTTCAGCATGCTGAAGATGTTTTTAATGTTCACCAGGTCACCAAAAAAAAAACCCAACAAAATACAACATGAACTGATATGAACAGCTTAATCCCAGACGTCAATGCTTTAGCTTTTCTATCTGATGTTCCGATGGCTTTATAAATGACATAAAGATCTGCTTTTCTGATCTGAACTCTAATTCAAGTGACACTTTTCACAGGTTAAAGACATATTCATCCTGTGTTTCTCAAGGTCTTACGATTAAAAAAAATAAACTCATTCCACTCAGAAATCTGCTTCATCCCTTCTGGCTAAAATGTTTTCTGAGTGCGACCAGCTGTGATCCCATATATATATATTTCGTCTCTCATATAGACACCTAAGCAACTGATGTATTCCTCATTTTGCCAGCTGATTGTCTGACATGCGCCCTCAAGGTTTCACTGACTACAACAACAAAGTCATGCGTTCATCTAAAAACAAGATGATTATTATGACATATTACTGGTGTCCAAATCAAATATTTTTAAACCAGATTTTTTTTTTTCGTCAATGCCAGCCAAAGACTGTGACAGTGTTGGATTGCAGGATCTCTCTCAGAGGAGTGAGGGGTAAAAATAGAAACTGTCATCGCTGGTTACTGTGAATGTCCACTCTATAAAACAGACAGCTTAGAAGCTGCCAAGCTTCCTGCCAAGCCAACCCTCTTCTCCTCTTTTTATCAGGGAGAGGGAGTGCATTTTGAATAAATATCATACCTGCCACCGCTCGCATTGATTTTCTATACCTCTGGAAAACCAAGAATCTTAACTGCTGTGTGTATGAGGCTGTCAGCCCCCATGCCTTGTTAAAGAAAAGAGAGAGAGGGGGGAAAAAAAATCAGGCTGAAAAGGGAAAGTCCTTGACTCCACTTGTAAGAACGGGAACTTACATTCGATGAGCTAATGTCTGAGATTTTTAAACACTTCACTTCACACCACACAGACTGACGCCATCAAAACTAGAATGAAGGCGTTTTTCGTGTTGTGAGCCCCCCGTCGTGAGTAAGCCACTGCGGTACACACAACAAGCCGTGACGAGATGTTTATGTGACTTCCTGTTGCATTCTAACCCTGCCTTGGGAACACTAATATCATACCAAACATGGCTGCCTTATTTACCATAATACAATGAAAATGTGTTTTAATAGCCTCCATCTGTCATGCAGAGAGAGCTGCGGCACTAAAAGGTACGGCACATCTCTTCCCCCGGGGAGGAAGTGAAGCAGGAGGAGAGGAGAGACATGGAGGAGGAACAGGCAGATGACGAGGAGAGCACAAGACTCAGACAAACTCCGGAGAGTAAGGAGCCGAATGAAAAACAAAAAAAGAATGAAGTGGACCAAACTGCAGTGAATCTAGACTCTGGAAACTTCGCCGGAGACGTGGATGTCATTAAAAACAACAGGAGCAAAAAATGAATATTGTTCTGCAACTGCTGCGAATCCTCACATACAGGTGATGCAAGTATTGCTCAAGGTATCGCGGAGTGAGAGAGAGAGGGATGAGATTCTGTTGTCTCTCATACCGGAAGCGATTTGAAGTCGTATTTCGCTCCTGCAGCCAGGTTACCGTCACACTCAACACGTTATTTACCTCTCAGGCGTTCTCTGGCAGCCCTCCAAATTCAACAAGGAATGCAAAAATGCGGAGAAACCCGGACCTGAATGCTAACATTGTCATTTTGTTTGAATAGTCAGAGAAATGTTGGCATAAAAGTGACTTGATTCACTGTGCGACATAAAAAGAAATTTTATCTTCTCCAGAGGGGTCCCACTGAGATAGTAGCGCAGAGTTATAGCAATAGATATATGAATTGAAGGTCACCCCTTCAAAGGCCCAAACAGTGGTGAAAAATAAAACACCGTGGGACTGAGGGGTGTGCACAACATGTAAAATTGGCATGTTTATATATGAAGCAGTAAATAAAATGTGGTGATTTGAATATTGGCTCTGAGACATTGTATAAATGCATTTTGAGGAAATTGCCTATAAAACTGCACTTTACCTATTATGATTTTACAGACTGTAAAGAAACGTAATTGACAAAGAAAGCCGCAGCAAAGACGAACCATTACAGAGCCTTTGTTTTCAATACTTTAACACAAGAAGTTAGGCAAAGAAACACAAACGATAAGTATTCAGAGCAGGCAAGGTGCCACGCCATGGGCAGACCCCTCTCCTCGGGGAGAAGTTGAATAATGTACAGTGATCAAAATTTCATCAATTTTTTTGCATGATTAAAACGCTGTAAATAAAAGATAAGTGTCAGCAGCAGTGAGAGCATCATAAAAGACAGGTCGGCTTAAGCAACCAGAGACTGATGGTGCAGCCACTGACGAAGCATTAGCGGAGTTTAGTTCACTTCTAACTTTCTGAACTTGAGTCTAATATTCGCTATTAAGGTATTGATCTCTTTTGCTTTTTAGCTCATTTGAGTCTGACTTTGCCAAGAGAGAAGACGACAACATCTGACACCGAAAAGTGACCCAGCCCTCCTTTCTGGAAGCGAGCCCTCCGTGTCGACAGGAATCAGTTCCGAGCGTTGATGGCGGGTGATAATAGGACCGGCGGCGGCGGCGGCGGGCGGCGCCATGTGGGCCTTATCCGCGCTTTCTCCCTATGCAAATCAGCCACTACTGCCTCCTTTGTTAAGCAAGGTTTGTACAGTGTGCTCTTCTTCTTTTATCATTGGCACTGCCAAGCCTGCAGAAATGAAAAGCAATGCAAATATGCCTGGCTTTTAGGAGTCGGCAGATAAAGCGGGGAGACCTTCAAACCGCAATGCTTCATCCGCTTCAGTTTAGCCTTGACCGAGGCATGCAAATTATACCTGAGACGCAGGGAGAGTGACGCCGCGAGCTGCACAGGCGCAAAGCTGGGGCTCGAGATAGGCAAATCTCTCCTGGAGCAGGGTTAATTGGCAGAAAATATCTATAGAAAGGGTTTAGAAAAGGGGTTTGTGAAGTCCAACCAGAAAAAGCACACATATTTATGCTCCATACTGTTTGAGTTTTGACGGAGAAACGCTGGCGCAGCACTTCGGCCTCTCATTTCGTCGCTGCGCTCGGAGGTGAGGATGTGCTCCGCCGCTGACCCAGGGACAAGGAGCAATCGAGCACCGCTTTATCAGATCAGCGTTACACCCTCAATCCTCACTCCAGTTTTATGGACCCTTCCAGGAGCTTCCTGTTGTGCAGCGATCCTCATTGTGCTGCTGGATGCCTGCTTGTGTGTTGGGCGCTCCCACGATAACATCTCTGAGCCAAAAAGTTTGGGTAATTGAGAGCTTGCAGCAAAATTGAAAAGAACACAAGTAAACAAAGCCTGGATTGTGCTTCCCCACTGAGGACGAGGAGGCATAATAATGACAAAGAATGCACTTTTTTTTTTTCTTCCTCACACTGATTTCCACCCTTATGGACATCTAACTGAATCACAGCGTGACTGATTATGACATCACTGCATTAAACGAATTTTAAAAAAATAATTTACGTAACCTCGATGTTCCATACTGTACATCTAACTGACTTCATTTAATGAAGAGAGTTTGTTTTTTTTGTTTTTTTTTTTTTTTTTTTCAACCACATGCAGTCTGTTTTAGGTGATTTGTGTAAGAGCCCCAGCAGGATGTGAGCTGAATCATTCCACTGTAATGACTTAAATGTGTCTGAGCACACCTGAGCCTCCGCCCGGCTCTCCTCATTTAGCCCCTAATGTATGCTTTCTTTAAGCGGTGACCTTTTCATGTTAATTTCCTGCTGAGGCCCACTTGAGTGGACGAACATCCCCATTCGGCCACCTCTCCGCCCCAGAACCTGACACTATCGGGGCCAAACGGGAACCGTTCTGCGGCCCGACTGCTCCATGTGGAGCTGGCAGGGCGAGGAGACTATTAATATGGCTTCCAGGTTAAAGAGCAACGACGTATATCGATCTGATGAATGGTCATGAGGAGAAAAAGCAGTTTAAGCTTCATTTCCTTGTTTTGTTTTGTTTTTTCCCCTCCTTGATTATTTGATATGTGTTGAAAGGAGCAATGAGTGAGACAAAGAGAGAAAGGGACAGACTAGAAGAGGATGGGAGCTCAAAGTGGTTCCCCAGTGTGTTTTCATCTGCAGTTTGAGCGCGCTCATAACAATCCCATCTTCCTCCCTGAAGTGCCGTGTGCCAGCAATGACATAAGCCGCTGGCACTCCACCCAGGATGAAGGTGAACAGGCATAAAGGATGAGACGAAGCACGTCTCAACGGTGATCATTTAACCAAGACGTACCTGTAGTCATAGAAACTGCACTTTGCCTGTAATCGACATAAACAGTCAGTCGGAGGAAAATTGAAGCTTTTAAACTTTTTCTTCCCCCAACCGTTTGTTTTTGTTTGTTCACAAAAGGGGATAATCGATGCTTTTTTTGTGTTTTTGAGACATTAAATCTAATTTCAGCATTGATAATGTGTTAACTTTGAGGACAGCAGTGCTTCTGAGAGGCAGCAAAAACAATTAAGTGGACATTGTGGCGTGTCATGTGATGTCTAGAGGGGATTTGTATCGATGGTTGCGAGCCGGCCGCCAAATTGTGGAGCGCTGCTTTATATTTTGTTTTCCTCCATGTCTACATTCTTCCAGCATGCAGATGCAGTCTGAAGATCATTGTGATATTTTTTAATAACTAAAGTTCTAAACAGTGAGCCAATATCAGAAATTAAATGAAGAAAGGCAATATAAATAGTGCTGCAGAGTCACAGTAGAAAAGGTTCACTGCAATTTGCAAAACGCAGCTCAATCAGTTTATCTCCAGGAGAATTTTTCCAGGGAGGATTGAGGGAAATTCCTTCCGTCTGGCCGACCCTTAAACTCCTGCTGAATCATTTTTATCACCAGTGGGAACCAAATCTATCAGCGCCTCATATTAATTAATGCTTCTGCACAAGCAGAGCAGACAAAACATGTCAAATAAGTATATTTCAGAATTTTGCTAGAGTGATTCGATTAGACGAAATATAAAATTCATATTTTTTTTCCTCTTACTGCACTAGAGTCCATGTGATGAACTGATCCCGACCCTGATCCTCTTCAGCTGCTCTGGATTCATTCAGTTTGCTCAAAACTTCAATGGAGTCCTGAAAACTGCAACTACTTAATCAGAATACTCCACTAAATGATACCAGTTTTACGAAAACCCATGAAATGCTGAAAAATAATGCAGCAAGATTACTGCAAACTCCTGTGAAAAAAAGTCTGAATTCTTTTGTTGCCAAATATTCCAGGAATTGTTGTTTTACATCACACGAAAGTTGTTCTTTTGCAGAGTAAAGTTAAATATCTAATAACTCATCCTCGACTCAATGACGTTTCTCCATTGTGCAGCCAATCAAAGATTAACATTATTAACATTCTCCTCAATGCGTTTTTCACCAAACCTTAGAAATTCTGTCAAAAGCCTTCATGCCACAAGTTTGACAATACAAATAATTCATTTAAAAAAAGTCACAAGAAACATCAAAATTATGTTTAAAGATCTTTTTAATTTAGCATATGCTTGTTAGACAATATTTAGACACATAACAATAAAGTACTGTACCGAAGTGAACCGAGCGGCGTGTTTCCAATGCCCGTGGCGAGTGCAACACTGTACCTAGTTGTTTATTGATTTATTAAGTTACTTTTCGCACCATTGCAAGTTTGACCTTCATTTTCTATCAGCACTTGTAACATATCACTCCCAGGATTTGGGAACAAAATGACTGAGCTGCACTACAGTCTGGCATGTTGTGAAAAAGCTGCAAGAGGTAGAAATTAATGGCGACGCACCGTCTTTGACACTAACATTGATTTATTGCGAGGGTGCGCACAGCTACAATATGTGCCATCAGTCAAAAGTCTGTGAACTTTGTTAGCTGTTTTAACGAACTTTCCCCCGTCGTTATGTTGTCAGATCTCTGCATTTTGTTTGAGCATATGCTGCAAGGACTGATAGAAATAAAACCCAAATATGTAAATACAAAAGGCCTTGCTGCAAATTCACCACAAGCAAGTAAACTGCACTTCACACAATCTAAAACATCAACAGAGAGGCAGTCCTTTTTTTTTTTTTTTTACAAAATGGATTATGAGCTTAATTAGTATCATAAGAGTTCTCATTAGTAGTACAGAGCGTTCATTCTCCAGTATTAATATTCAGTGCGTGGATAATACCTCTAGGCATATTCTGTAAGCAAATGAAATTTGAGTCAATGTCCATCAAGGTCAACATTTGAGATCAAATTGCTGTCAGTGGATAAGCTGGTGAAGCTGCTCAAAAATGCCAGCTGCGTGTGCCTTTAAGGGAATTTTTATCAGACGAACCGGGCCGGAGCATAGTCTCATCCTCTGGTTCAGAGGAGGAAGCGGCTCCAGCGATTCGGTCGCCGGGTGATTTCACCGTGCGCCACACTTCCCCTCCGACTCTTCACCACTTTACCGCCTGTCAGGAATGAGTCAGTCACCTCTGCGGTGGCTGGCTGGAGGATGCACGAAGATCGTTTGGAATGCGCCAGGCACTTATCAACAACCAGTGCATTTCTCCCAGCGGGGGTTCAAATATTATCCAGATTGAAGGCGCAGGGTAATGACAGGGTCAGCAACCAAATGTTTTCTAGTCACTGAAGAGAAAAATAAAGCAAATCCCATTTAAAAAAAAAATTGCATATGCAGTTTTCCTAATGTTGCTGTGACTGTGGGACACCTCTAAAGTGTGTCATCACGTTAAAAGTCAGGCTCTCAGAACAAATCTGCTCATTTAGGTCACCGTTTGTCAGAGCAGACAGGCGTGATGTCTGCTTTAACAAAATAAATCAGTCAAAATAAGCTGAAATCGATTTCGAGGTGACCAAAACACAATTTATTGCTTACCCCCGTTACGCTTCGCTCGACTTCTGCGCTGCCGAAGCCGTGCGCGCGCAGACCCTCCTTTACGGCACGTAATACGCTCACGATTAATGCGCTTGTGAATGATCTGAAGGAGGACAACACACTCTGCAAGAATAGAAGCATTTGTATGTTTTGTCAAGGCTGCGAGAACAAACGTAGTTCAACAATTCACATTTCAGGAGAAATGCAAGTGCAGAACTACTATAAGGAGATGGAAAAAAAAAAGAAAAAGAAAAAGAAAACACAGCCTATTCTGTTATAACCACTTGAAATTTCTTACCAATACATGAGAAAAAAGATGTTTCAAGTTCACTCTCTTCTCTTGGCCCTGGGAGACGGAACACGTTTCTCTGTTCTTGCAGAGTATTTTTACACATTTATTCATTTGAAATGTTATTTCAGATACTTATACACACTTTATATAGATGACAACATCAAAGAACAATTAGAGCATTATAGCGTCCGTTTATTTCGGTTTTACTTTATTCAGTTAATGAAACTGACAGCATGATGAAGGTAGATTAGTGGTTCAAGAACTACACAGAACAAGAGTGCAGGAAATACGACCCTCACCCTTCAAAAACACAGTTGGTACTTTCCATCCTGTCAAATATGTACCTGTTTCAGTTTGATATGAAGGCCAACAGGCCTCGATTAGCCAGCTGCCAACGCTAACACACCTTGGAATTCACAACATTTTAATGAAGAACTTTCACATATATTACACACACCGTCGAGCGCTTCGTTGTGTTTCCACTCTTTTTTACATGCTGCCGCTGTTAGGTGCAAACAATGTATCACATCCTGTACAAATGAAATGCAATTTACATTATTCATTCATTTTAAGAGTTTTATAACCACATTAGGTTAAAAAGGCAGACTATTCATCCGCCCTGTTATGATCTGAAGTGATGTTAAACTCAAAAGAAAATTGAGCAGTGAGGGTTAGGACTATCTCCACGTCCCGATCATTAGATAAGAATGATTCATTACTCTCTAAATATTACTAGTATGGAAATACTAGTAGGAAAACGAGTGTTGATTGAGTTTCCACACCTCGGAGTCCTCTGGTGATATTCCTCATCGACGTCTGATAATTGTCAGACAGACTTTTGCCGTGTACTGTAAAACAAAACCTTTCATCCGAGCGTCCTCCTTGTTATTGATAATTACTGGTCCTGTAAACATGCTAATTGCTGTCTCTCTTAGGTCGACTCCCTCTGTTTGTTACAAAGCCGACAGAAGTTTAAATGGCGGCAGCACTTTCATTTCATCATTCATTGGAGTCTGGCTTTTGATGTGCGACTGGGGTTTACAGCTAATGTGAGATGGGTATTAACAAGGCTGCGCGCACATTTGTTTTATCTAGCTGATGAACGCCGCTGAATAATGGAGCAGATCTCTGCCATTTACAGTACCTACTTGGGAATGATAATACTATAAAATCTGGCACAGAAGACTTTCATTGATCAAATAAATACGTCATGATTACAGTAATTTCAGAGTGCAAATATAGATTTTGAGTAGGATAACTCCACACTGGACTATAATAACTTGTAATAGCTAGTATGTACTGGCATGAGCCCTTTCACAAAGGCATGGAAATATCCTAAAATCAACTTGTTCTGTAGCCACAAATGTTTTTTTGCAACAAAACAGGAAAAATGAAACCTTTTTTTTTTCTTCTTTTTTTTTTTTTTACGAGTGCACAGACTCAGATTCGAGACACAATAGTAGGTATCATACGTTCACATTGTATGGGATGAGAGAGAAAGGCTGGCAAAGCTTATAAAGCGATGCTAATGTGCTCTGTGATGTGATGGTAGTCCCCAGCTTTCAGTTCTAAACAGATGGGATCTCTCCCTCAGGATCAGATAAAAGACGTCCATTTCTAACTCTGCAGAGCATGGCAGATTCAACAAAGACCGCCTCTCAAAGGCGCGCTGTCCATGGGTGCTCACACACAAGTCCTTCACACAAAACAAATGTGGCAGAGCGCAGGCAGCAATGATGAGGTTAAACTGAGGCGTATCAATCTTAACTAAGGCCGGAAGAGAGACCAGACCAAAACAATCACATGGAACTAATCTGCTGAGGCCTCTGTCACCGAGGGAGTAGGGAGGGGGGGGGGATGACGCACGGTCCTGAACATTCAACGCGTCCCATGGGCTGACAGCGCCGCTGGTGAACAAGCGTGTCTCAGCTTGCTTATTCCACGGGTTAAATCGTAAGATGTCAAGCTCTTTTAAAGTGGCAACACCTTCTCATCATACATTCAAATCCCCTGAATTTATAGGGCATTTGATTCAGGGCTAAGCCGCGCCGCCGTCTATAAATATACATCACCTCGGCGCGTAGTCGCCCCATCACACTGTCAGTGGGAGCTGCCACACCATGAGGATATTCTCCAAACCCTCCACGTTTGTCCTAGCACCTGCCGCCGCTCCTTCCCTCAGTCTGCGAAACCCTCTGCCTCCGGAGATCACCGCAGCAGATATCACCCTGTCCCTGCGGCCGCCGTCCCTCTCGCAAGGACGTCCCCGGACCCACATTTCTGGGTCATCGCTGAGCTCGTAGATAGATCCATCTTCCACGCTGTGCTCCAGAGACTCCAGGGAGGAGTCCGACGCCTCGTCGCCCAGCGCCGTCAGCGGCCGCCCGGGCAGCCCCGACGTGGAGCGCAGCTTGTACTGCAGCAGGACGCCGCGTCCTTTGCCCCTCCCGTCTCCCTGGTAGGACTGCTGCAGGGACTCCTGGGAGGAGGTGTCGCTGCGGTCCTCCCCCCCGCAGGCAGAGTCCGGGCCGTCCCCGACAGAGTCCCTCTTCAGCAGGTCGGGCGACAGGAAGCTGGTGGAGGCCACCATGAAGTCCACGGGTCCGCAGTGGGCGTTGAGAGAGATCATCCCTTTACCTGGGGCAGGAAGAAGCACGACTCAAAACCCACGGAATGAAACAACAGCCCTTTACTCCTGTACTGAACACCAAATGATTGTTTGCTGGAAACTCAAAGAAAGGATATAACTGTATTTAAAATAATTCTTACAATTTTCATCACTTCATTCATTATTTCATTCATTCTTACAATTTTCCTTACGGACCTCTTCAGAAACTATACAACAGCTTAGTTAACTTTCAAGTTTCAAGAGAAAATATTTCTAGGTCACATTATTGCAACTCAACAAACAAAAAGAAACTGAACAACAGTCACATGCCATAAGCGGATCACTTTGAAAGGCACGACTTTGTGAGAAAACTAGTGGAAAGGAGGAAACTAAATGAACAAAACCCTTATCAATTGTTCTGAGTTTCTGTAATTTTGGTTTTGCAATTGAAACAATTCAGATGGAGTACAGACTTTCCGCTTCAATTCAGTTTGTTTCATCAAAACTATTTGTTAGGAACCTGATTAACTAAAGCATTTTTAAACACAATTCCTTCATTTGAGGAGCTCAAATGTAATTGGACAAATGAAATAACTGAAAACAAAATGTTCATTTCTAATACTTGGCTGAAGAAACCCTTTGCTGGCAGCGGCTGCCTGAAGTCTTGAACTCATAGAAATGGCCAGGCGCCGGGTTCCCTCCGTTTTAATGCTCTGCCAGGTCTTCACTGCAGCCGCTTCAGCTGATGTTTATTTGAGGGCCTTTCCGACCGAGGTTTAGTCTCCAACTACTGAAATGTCCTCAGTGGGGTTGAGATCGGGTAACAAACATAACGAAGGACTCGTCCTCATCCGCCTTTGAGTAAACTGTCCTGAAATGAAGGGTATTGTGTTAAAAAAATATCTATATCTGTGCAAATATTTATATTTATTAAAGTGGCTACCAGCTCAGTAATACTCAGAAGCAATGCCAGACCTGTTTGATATATGAAGAGCGGATTTCCTTTCACCTCATGTTCATTTTGAAAGTTGTAGTTTTTTAGTGGTTTCAAGCTGGACTGCATTCTAATAAAAGGTGTTTCCTGCATTCAGTCCACAACAGTAACTTCTGTACGATGGCACACTATTCCATATATACGGCACGGCTGCTGTGTTGACTCTCGGGCAATACCTGCGCTGACGAGATGGAGCCTCAAGGAAATGTGAGGCACAACCTCAATAATGTGCAGTGCAGAGTAATTCTCTATCATAAAAAAAAGAAAATCACTCCTTTTTCACTTGACCTCTCAAGAGGATGTCCAATCACAGCCAGACGGCCCTCTGATCCATACCTGTTATTTTGGGGATGCCCTCCAGTTTGGGAACTGGAAGAGTGATAATTAAGCCCTGGGCCGTGCCCACCCATAGCAGCCCTTGGCAAATTAGAAGACTCGTGACTCGCATGCTCTTTTGACCTGCAATACAAAAGCATTGACAGAAAATTGAGTTCTTCACCACCCATTGTTACAGAATAACATACCACAAAACTACAGCACATTATGGGGTCTGCCGAAAGAAAAAAAAAATCGATAGCTCCCTGTTGACAAGATGAGAAAACTTTAACAGACTGGAGTGGGGTTTTTTTTTCTTTTTTCGGTGTATTATGAACTTCATTTTATCCTATAATTACCAGAAGTATTCAGTTCTGCCGTGATGTGAATAGAAGCAGTTTTATTTTGCGTTATCGTCACTGTGATCGGGTTGTATTTGACAAGCTCATTGCATGCACAGCGCAGCACAGCTACCTTTGACAGAGTTACATAAGATTATGAAAAGTTGGATCTGTCTACTTACGACTGACCCAGTTGAACAAAAACTCCCATCGAAGCCGAACATCGGAAAACAGTCTGAACTTAGTACCGCACATTTTTGTCTGAGATCTGACTGCCTATAAAACACCCAGCTTCAAAGTTTCAAGCAGCAAGAGAACATAGAGTATTCAAATGTTATGCAATGAAATTCTCTCTTATTGTTAAACATGACAGATGTGTCGGAGACACTAAATCCAGAAGTCTGATGTTTGCCGTGGTTGATCCGATCGGACCTCGTCTCAGACCTGTGTGGGTAAGCAGAGATGAGGCCAACTGACCCCTGCTGCAGCAAAGCAACATCCAGCACTGCTATTCTCCGGAGCTCAGTATCTGAGACATACGCTCAGCTCCAATATGAGAAACTGTCAGAGGTTTACCACGGTTACTGGAAAAGAGGAGTTCAACCACATTGTTAAGGCCATTCAAAAACAAACGCATGATAAAGTATGTGCGAATGGAAGTGAAGGGACAGAAATCGATCACGGTTCATTTTGACGTCGCAGAGACTAAGATTGTGTGTGTGGCTTACATGTATCGGGCGGTTAAGATGAGTGAATCGTAATGATCCTTTTGTGTTTTATTACTTCTTAGTCTGAAGGTCTTGCAGGTGAAATTCCACTGCTTTGTCTATGTGGTGCCTGGCCTCAGCGCTGAGGCCAGGATCACTTTACGCAGCCTCAGTATTGGGGCGAGGCACAAAGACAGTGGTCCAAGTGTGTGTAGGTGTGTTTGTGTTGTGCCAGTGCAGCTATATTGGATTTTGTCCAGACGCTCCTGTGAGATCTGTATTTCCTGCTGGAGCGGTGCGAGACGGTCGGATGTGTCCTCAAAACTGTGTTGAACCAAGTCGAACTCATGTCCGCCTTCAGTTTTATCGTCATGCAATTAACTCTGTGAGTAAAATCATTGTTAAATGAATTTGTAAAGCCATAACAAAAAATAAATAATGTAGAATAAACAATGCTGAATTTGTATTATTTCTTTCTAGTTCGGTATAGTGCTGTAATTAGTTTTAATTCTCTTTTAGCTTGTTTTAAATTTTAGTTTTCTTCAATGTGTACATCACAATGTATCCTGTAAGCTGTAATTTCTATGCTGTTAATCTGACAGCTGATCGAATTTCAGGTGGTTTTCCATTTCTTAAATGTGCTGATCGTCCTTCCAATGAGATTAAGCTGCAGTGTTTGTTTGAATAAAGTTCACTTTTCAGATTGCGCTGTCGGGCAAGGCATACAAGTCGACATACAGGGTGCTTTCTGCAGGCAAGCTTTCCCCTGCATGGCTGTTTTTCCTTGCTCTGCATTAGCGACGGCAGAGGATAATTGCACGCCCCTATTATACATGCACATCCTTTGTTTCCAGTTTACAAAAGGGTGAAAAGGCATTGTTTGTTTTGGATTTATTTTTGCATTCCTTCTGTGGTCCCTCAGCTTTTGGCTCCCACTGTGGCCTAGTTATCTATGGAGCCATTTACCATAATATCCATGGCAACCATAATTGAATTACACCAACACTCATTTGAAGACAACTAAGAGAATGCTCATTTACATGTGTATCAGTATTTACATGTTTGTTCTGTGTCATGCTCAGATTATGATGATTTGCATGAGTGGCTCAACGGTGTCATTAATTAATTCATTTCATTGCGGAGGGATGAATCATCCCAAGTAGGAAGCTGATGCGGTGTGCATCTGTGTGTGTGTGTGTGTGTGTGTGTGTGTGCACGAGAGGGAGCAGAGGCAGAGCACAGAAGCACATTGAACAAACAAGAGAGCAGGAGTCCTTTAGGTGAAGACCTCAGTAGGCCAAAACAATGCGTTATGCACCGACTAAAAAAAAAAAAAAAAAAATGGCCCCTATCTTCAAAGAGTCAGCCACCTGCTCCCAGTGCCTGGAAATCTATTTGTACTTTGGTTAGGGAGCTTAGGTGAGCCAGTGATGCTCACTAACACCCACCCCTGCGTTTGCCACGAAATGGAGAGTTAAGTCGCAAAATGTGGGCACCAGGCATTGTCTTCGGGACAGCGATAAAGAGGGATAATGACAAAGACACATGAGATTAAGGAGGTATAGCTTAACCTCCAGCGATCTTGCACCCCGGGTTTTTTTTGCAGCAATACACACTCTCTGCAGTGTGTAGCAGGTTTATCACTGAAGCCGGTCTTCGCCTTAAAAAAAAAAGAAGAAGAAGAAGATTCTCCGAAGATAAATGTTTCCCCACGATATGTCACAAAGGACTCTATTTTGGAATAATATTTTTGCACCCTAAGGAAAGAACTATTAAAGGCATTAGTAGAGAAGAGATCAGCAGTTTCCTCTGCCTCAGAAACTTCTCTCTTGTTTACTGCAACTGGAATTCCCTGTTGAGTATAAATCACATTAAGGGGAGAGGATTAGGGGGGTATATCATTACTGCGCGTCCTGGTATAAGTCAAGGAGAAACGTACGGGAGCAGAGACCCAGTGATGGGAAAAAAAAAAAAAAAAAAAAAGATTACATGTGCAGTATCTGTGGTTGTAGAGTGTCGAGGGATCCTCTTTTCTCTTGTGAGCTCAACAAATCACAACTTAAGTCAAAGATCCTCTTCCTTTTGTGGACCCCAAAGACATGAGCTGAGCAACTCTTTTTCTTTTCACCCCGTAACTTCCCTCAGGGCCGAGCCTTGAGGCTGCCACCCCCCCCCCCCCCCCCCCCCCCCCCCCCCGTCCTCCCCCCTCCCCCTCCCACCTCAAGTCTGCTGCATATTTCAAGGAGGAGCAAGAAGCTCAGGGTGGAAATGACCCCTGGGTCACTGCTATTCACCAGATATCATGGCCAGAGGACTCCGCTCCCCCTACAGTCTTCTCTTGCAACAGGAAAAAAGAAAAGGGAACTTTGATCAAAAAGAGAGGCTTTATCTTTGAAATACATGCCTGTTGTTATTCCTTTTTAACTGAACTCACAAGAGAAAACCTTTTGTTTTTTTTTTTTTTGTTTTTTTTTTTTCTCTTTCTGATGAGGTGAAGAGCTACCACAGCTTTGAGTATTGCTCTAAATACATCAATCACAGTCTGGTTTGACTCAATGAAAAAGACTAAACTTTCTAAATCCGAATGCATTTATACCACTCCCTTATACTCAAAGTGATCCTCACATGTTACGTATTCAAGCACTGAATGAGCTGATGGCAAAAACATTTCTGCGGCAGGCGAGCGGCGTCATGTGTGCAGCGGCTCTGCCTATTAGACACTTTTCGGGAATGCTCCAGAGCCATCTAATTTGTTTACCATGGTGTGCGAATCAAAAAAAGGGAAAACACCCACACTCGCTGATAAATATTTCATCCATTATAAAAGAAGGCACACAGGAAGTAATGGCCTATCTGTGGCATCCTAAACGGACTGCAGTGAGAAGTGAAACAGGGGTGAGGGGGATTTTAAAGCGGGGAGGATGAGATGAAACAGAGAAAAAGTGGGACAAAATGAAAGCAAAATATTAGCTCTAAAGTAGGATGGAGTTAAGGTACATGTAGAGACGGAGAGATGGGGAAAAAAAAATGTGAAAAACATACCAATGAAGCATGGATGTTTAAAAGAAATGTAATACTTCCATAGTAACCCCGTATACGAAAGTCCTTAGGGCTGCCATTTAAGTGCTGCTCAATGACTTCACTTCTTTTTTATTAATCCCTATCTTTCCCCCCGCGGCTCTATTATGGCTTTGCAAAGACCTGAGATGGATACTTATTCAGGTCGGTCCCAGGAGTGCAAGACCCAAGGAGCAAGTTGGACAAGACAAGAATATCATTCTGGGGAGGAAAGTGTGATCCAGCGTTCAGTCTGTGCCCTCTCATTGCTTTTATATAATAAAGACAAAAACCGAGGCCTGTGTCAGCAAAGCTAATATTAGCAGAGTGACTTGGAAACATCTGGCTGGAAATGTGTTGTTACAGTGGGAGTCCTGAAGCAAACGGAGCCGAGCGCTGCATTGCAGGGTAGAGAGCGCCGCTGGCGTACGGAGGTTGAGACCCAGCATGTGGGGTGTGTGTGTGTGTGTGTGCGTGTGTATACCCGTGTTCAGCAGCGTTGAGTGTCTTGAGATGTTGATCTCCTGCAGCAGCTCCAGGGTCTCGGTGTGGAAGAGGCGGATGGAGGAGCCCTCGGAGAACGCCATCCACACCCCGCCGCCGGCGCACGCCATGTGTGCCACGCTGACCATCGGGTCGGGGTGGACCTCAAACTTCTGGAATGGAGACAACAACAGTGTCAGCAGTCCATCACGGATGTCTTTTTAAACCAAGCACCTGGGAGAAATCCAGGCATGCTGAGGGAGAACATGAAAACTCCACATATTCCCCTGAATGTTACTGACAAGAATGTGTGGCCCAAAGGAAAACACAAACACTCAGAAATGATAAGACTTAAGCTCTTATGAAGGCAACACTTTCAAAACTGAAAGATTAGCGCCATCTGGTTCAATGGAAATGACCTATTTACTGTAGTATAAACTGTATTGTGCTCAGTTATAAAAGGCACTGGTAACAGAGTTACTGTGACGTTCAAATGAAAACTGTTTGATGCAAAGTTTAAAGAAGAAAAAATAATGTTGATGTCCTGCGAAGAAGCCCCTCCCTTCAATTTTACATTTAGCTGCTTGCTCAACACTCGTTTTAGTAAATATTGTCGACTGTCCCTCCTAATTCTGTAATTTACAGGGTCCCAGACACGCCGGGCATGTTTTTTTTGCATCATTCCCCCGGCTTCTATCTTTTTAAGAGCACAATGGAAAGAGAGTTCCAGGCGCAGAGTCTTAATGAGTAGCTTGAAATAAATGCAATGAGCCTTATCATGGCAACACACGCGGCCCCTGCGGTCTGAGGCGTGACAGGGGTTGGTTTGGGCATCATCTTGGAAACTCATATCACTGTCAATGCACAAGTCGCATGAAGCCGGGCAATTAGTCAGTGAGGATGACTGAGTGAGGACGAGAACGCGCCGCCCACCCCAACCCAAGTGCACTGGCAGACAGGGATTACCACCTGTTCGTGTGCCCTTGCCAGTGGGTCCTCCTTTTGTTTGAAATTAGGGGGAAAAGGAAAGGAAAGAAGCCTTTGATGTGTTTTCTGCTTTAATTGACTCCTCAGCACTGGGTGCCTGCTCCGCCTGGGAAACGATACGCGGCGCATCTCCCGGTTTTCCAAGAGCAGCCATCAAAAAAAAAAAAAAAAATTGATGTCCTTAATAAAAAGGATACTTTTACCCTCAATAACACATTGAAATTTAAATCAGGGGGACAAGATGGCTGTGAAAACACTGCTGTTGTCCTGTATGTGTTGCGCTGCCCGGTGCAGCAGCTGTAAAAGCCATAAAAGAAACGCAGTGGCTAAAGGGCGTTTAGAGCACTGTGCTTTTAAAACCAACTGAACACAGTGTAAAACAACATACTGGTTTACACGGGAACACATTGGGAAAAAAAATCCATCATTTTCTATATCTGTATCATCCAGACGAGGGTCGTGGGGGGGGGGGGGGGGGGGGGGGGGGGGGGTGCTGGGTAACAGCCAAGTCAACACAGGCCATGAGGCGGGGTACAATATGAACAAAGTGCCAGTTTGCCTCAGGGCTGAGACACACGTGCACGCACAGTAATAAAGCAAACATAAAAAAAAAAAAGAAAAGAAAAAAAAAACACACACAGGGAGAACATGCAAACTCCATGCCATTAGGCAGACTGGAAGACGTCGTTTGAAAATAAGAATATTATTGTTGAGCTACCGTATTTGGCCATTTCCATTTTTTTCTTTTTTCCTTGAAATAATCCATTAGAACTTAATGAATTCCAAAACACATCCGCAGTCTGTATATAACACGTTTTGTGTTGGACATTAGTACCATGTGATGGCAGGAGTGGGAAATATTGCAGTGTGAAGCGCTTTGGGCTCTGTCATGGCAGGGTAAAAAGCGCTATACAAGTGTAGTCCATTTACCATTTTACCATATTTTCTCAGACATCTAGTCAGAGTTTTATCCAGTTTAAAGTTTGATTTATTTGACAATAAGTTAGAAATATAATGTCACTTTTGGTCACTTTCTATCAGTTTCTTTTATATAAAAATATAATTTACTGGCACCAATTTATACGGATTTTAAAAATGTTACAACTGTTAAAAAAAATCCTTTAACACTCACAGCAGAGAACATCTAATTAACCGTGTTTTAATGAGTGTCGTATGAAGAGTGAGTGACAATACAGATTTTGGCTGCAGGAAGCATGATCAGAAACTATTTGTGGATATTCTGGGTTGCACATGAACCGACTTTAGGAGATATTTTTGTTGGCAACCGTCGGTTTGTTGTTCCTTCTGTGCCTTTTCTGGCAATCAAAACGATTTTAAACGACTCAGTGTCTCCGCTGAAGCCGATCCCGACTGCGGCCGAAGGCAGTGTAGAGTCAGTCCATCACAGGATAAACACAGAGAGAAACTGCCACACCTAAACACCTGGACTGTGGAGATATATATATAAAAATATATATATACACACACCCTATATTGAATGCTTGTTGTGCTGTGTCAAATAGAGGATAAGTACAAGCCACAACTGCTGCCCCCAACCAACAAGCTGGTATTAGCGCGCTGAATCCAGCATGGCTCGCCGAGATGAGGCAGTCAGTGAAGCTTGACAGTCGTAATGTGCCCTTTCCACTCATCTCGGCGGTGTCACACTAACGGCAACATCCCCGCTAAAGTCCTTCGCCGGCACCGAGAAATAGCGGCGCCGCTAAAGCCCACAAACACTATAGCCGGCCCGAGCAGCTCATTAGTCCTTCATTACGGCAGGTGACACGGTGTCTGTGTCCTTTACCGGGAGCTAAATCCACATCTCCACTCCGAGGGCAGAGGAGTCGAGTGGACGTGTGAATGATAGGCGAAAGCAGTAGGAGTAAGAAATAGTAATGGGAAGAGGAAGGAACAAGGCCTGCCAGTCAGTATTGATCAAAGCCGGTATGCCCATGCATGTCCTCCTTTGTTAAGGTCTGCCTGCGCGGGAGCGACTCTCTACCTGTAGCTTGTTTTGGGGGGGGGGGGGGGCTCCAATAACAAGGCAGAGTTTGATCCTGAAAAGGAGTCTGAAATCACAACACGAATGTTGACATGTTTGCACAAAATTGCATTTGCGGTGAAAACAAACAAACAAAAGAGTTTTTTTGCTATCCTTTGATTCAAATCGACTCCTGCTGCGTGACTCTTCGCAAAATAAAATATCACTTGATTGGCTGAGATTTTCTTCATTTTCTCCTTAATTAAGTTGTTTCAGAATCCCATTGTGTTCCTGGGCTCCTGCTGTTACCGAGCCCTTTCGGTGGGTCTGATGGGAATGTAAATAGGTGTTTATAAATGTTGTGATTTCACTGACATATCCAGATTTGTGTCAGGAGCTAAGCTATTTAAGCCAAATTGTACTGTAAACATCATCAGGGCAGCTTCGGTACAGCGGCGCTGGAGGAGGAATGTGGATAAACAAAGAGCTGGCGGCGCTGCTTTTTTTTTTTTTTTTTAGGTCGGACCAAATACTTTTATCTGCAGCGACTCTGCTAAATATAACTATCTCCACAATATCAGACCCTCTTAATGTATCTATGCGGCAAATCACAGATAGCATTAATGAGCGCTGGAGCTAATTTTCAGCAGTGATGGGAACTCGGCTTCCCTCCGAATTGCCTTTTCATTCCGATTCATGACTGGAGATGGCAATCGCAGACCTGAATGAAATATTTAGATAAATATTGGATTTCCATGACATTTTGCTTCGGCATTCATGGGGTCCTAGAGGATGAATCCGAAATGATTATGGTGACTTTTCCATCTGTTGTGGCCTTCAGATTGGTGTTTCCATTTCAAACAGCATTATCAGTGCTTTAAAATATGTGTGGAGCGATGTGACTTTACGGCGTCGGCTGTCCCTATTAAATTTAGCCAACTTTGATGGTCGTCCAGAAAAGAGCATGATCTGTTCATTTTAATGTCAAAACGAGGTTCAGCGCCACTTTATACTGAAGCAACTGCTCACATGTGAAAATGGTGATGAAAAATGAAACCAAAAAGAGAGGAAGCTGAAACTTGTGCTGTATTTTATTTATATGATGTTTTTTTCCTTTGTTGCAATGTAAAAATTCCTCTTCATCTCACTATTATTATTATTATGACAGAATGCGCCGTGTTGTCTTATTCAACACAGTCGCTGACGAGTCCATCCATCTTCTGCACTGCTTTATGCAATTTACGATCGCGGGGCGCTGGAGCTCATCCCAGCTGACTGTGGGCGAAGGCAGGGAAAACCCTGGACAGGTGGCCGGTCCATCACGAGGCGAACAACACACACCTCACACACACACACACACACACACACACACACACAGCGAGGAACGATTCCAGACTTTACAAATGGCATGAACACGTCAAGTTCTCACAGCAAGCTTCGATTCTCTTGCTGCGAGACGACCGTCGTGAGGTCTGTGTAGACCTGTGGTGCTGCTATCATCTTCACATTAAGTGAGGACGGTAATATTATACACGTTTAGCTCGTAGCAGCCACATCCGAACAGCTCAGCCTGCCGTGGTTTGCTGTTTAAATCTAAGTCATGTCTTTAAAGTAAACACTGTCAAGTGGGCCATTTCCAGGCTTTGTTCTGTTATACTGTCATCATAAGACTAATAACAATCTGTGAATCTATCCTTTCACTCACTTTTGTTTCCCTCTTCGCTAACAGCCATTGTGCTGCTGAAGTTGTCAGCACTATAATTTTCATGGATCCCACTTGAGCAGAGTGTATATAATCAAATAATACAAAGCTGTGTGAGTCCAAACAAACTTGTAAGAGTAGAATTCTGTTTCAGTTTCCACACTTTAGTAAGGAAAGTCAAAAAAAAAACTAAAAAAAAAGGAGGGGTGAAGCTCAAACAACGGTGATGTTGAGGCTTTGAAAGAAACCGATGACGAGCAGCAGGATGGAAGATCTGCGGCGTCAAATGAGACACGGCACCGTCTCCTGCAAAGCCACGGATAAATGATTCACAAGTACAGCAAATCTCACAAAGTGGAGAGCGTCCACGTGGGAAAACAACGGACTGAAGTGAAGTGAATACGAGCCGGTGACCCTGCAGCCTGGCGCCCCGTCATATCTCATCCTACAGGTGCCAAACGCTGCCTGTCCAGCTCCAGGATATGCACCGCAGCCCCCGTCAAGTCAGGCCCCTTGAGTCCATATTAGCGAGGAAGACAAGGTTAGCAAAGAAGTAACCAGCGCTGACCTGCTAAGCTCTGTGGGAGACACAACGAACCAGAACTGTGGCTCCGCTGCGTGGCCATCCAGCTGATTAAGCTCCCGTCTCCCGGGGACCAGGAGGGAGGAAATAAAAAATTAAATAAAAGCGATGCAATAAAAGGAGACGTTCCTCGCTCAGATCACTTCCTGATTATGTGGCGCACTCGCTGAGCAGGTGTGTATCGATTATTCACATTTGTCAGCTGCTTCTTCCAAGTTGTTCCAAATTTAAAAGGACAAAAATCAACTCTGCATAATTCTTTGGCGGCAGGTTATGCGCTATCTGCAGCTTTACAGTTGATGAAATAAAGGTGGTGCATTTTTCACTGTCTATATTTATTTATTTCTACGTCCAGAAAATAACTCAATTATATTTCAAAGCTAAAAAAAAACCTCTCATTTCCATAATGAGCAGTGAAATCCATGCCTTTGATCGGTAGTGTGTTACTCTGCTGACTTGATTCCGTCCAGCACTTTAATCTTTAGAAGTCATAAATTTTTATTTATCCAGGGAAGATTTACTTGGTACACAAAGCTCTATTTTAGCTAAAGCTCTGCCCATTTATCCAGCTTCCCACACGGACATCTGGGAGCTATAATTAAATGGTAATGGTTTGCAGTTCGGCTTCTGAATACCATATTATCATTACCCACAGGAGCTTGTTTTATGTCATTCATTATTGTCTGCCGCAGCCGGAGAAGTCACCCTGATATACACGTTTAATGACACGGCGTGCGGAAGAACACCTTGGAGAGTGACTGCACAAAAAAACGGAGAGCGTGACTAAGACAACACCGAGAACGGCTCGCCGGAGATAATGGAACAAATTCCTGTATCGTAACTCAGAGCTCAGTACTGACGCGGCCAAACGCAGCTCATTTGCGCGTGAGCGCTCCAGCAGACGTCGTACGAATCCAAGAGGAGTCTGACTCGTTGGCCACGCCGCGGCTTCGGGCGCTCAATCTCCACGACGTCACACATTATAATACTGGCTCTTTAAAGCGGCGTGCATAAATCCAGAAAATGGAAAGACGGGAACATTTCCTAAATTGGTTAAAAAAACGAAAAAAAAAAAAAAAAAAGATCAACAGAAAAAAATTAAACACTGCGCCTCAATAGTTTCTCTAATAAGCTCATTCGTGTCGGTCGTCCGGCTACGGCGTTGTTGAAAATGAGGGGATCTATCTTTAGGTCAGAATGGAGGAAGAATGAGATCACGTTCAGGACCATTTCTGGATGTTGTTACATTATGGAGTTTCAGACAGTTTGATTTCTATCGACACAGGTGCAAGAAAATGAAGTGCTAAATATGAGCACGCTCACATCACCGTGAGAAAATCTTAGGCTTGTTTCTGGGCTCAGGATCTTTCTGTGGAGAGTTTGCATGTTATACCAGTCCACAGGTGGGTGTTTTCCAGCGTCACCAGTGTACTTCTACAATAAAACAAACAGTAAGTTTCCTAGACTAAATGTGTAAATGTGCATGCCTGTCTAGCCTTCTACAAAAGAGGTTCTCATCGTGTGGGGGTCAAAGGTCACTGGATTGTTACTTATTTTTGCAAAGAAATCTTTACAGGAATAAATAAAGTAACCTAACAAGTTTATTAAAACACAAATTTTTATTAATTAATGCATTATATGTTGCATGAAAATGATTTCAAATCATGAAATTTGTTTAAAAATCCAGACATGTAACAACCATTAACAACTATCAATACAACAACTAATATTGTGAATCAAAATCACTTTTATTTAAACCTAACAAAGTTTAGAAAATATGGTTTTGGGTGTTATTTAACTTATTTTTGTTATTTAGATGAGACAGATCATCCCATGTTTGCTGTTGTTTCAGATGTCTTGCCCTGGTATCTCTGTTCCCTTCATGGATTTTCTTCCCCTTTCGCTCGTCTCCTTCTCCTTCTCCTGAAACGCTCTGTGTTGTTTGCTGACACTTCATTTTGTTCTGTCCGTCAAATGTACCGACCTCTAGTTTAAGTCCGGTTCTCACCTGGTTATGACCGACATGTTAGGATCCATATCTCTGTGCCGCTCTCACCGTTCACTCTCGGTGCCCTTTTTCTTTTTCTAACAGAACTTTGACTCTTTTTTTTGTTGTTGTTTTCTTAAAAATATAGCAGGGATTTTGCCGCAGCCTGTCATGGACTGGTGAGCAGTCTCTGCCTTTTGCCCACATGTAGATGAGCTCCAGCCTCGTAAGCCTCACCGGGAGAAAATATAGGAGACCTTCAACAGCATTTCCATTAGTAAACAAGTCATAATATGCAGGAGCGATCACATTTTAAGCTAACATATTGTCAGCTCACATTGACCAATAGTTGCTTATTTGCACAGCACTAGAGCAACAACAAAAAAAAATCTTTTTATAAGCTTTGTCTTTGGTCTTCACCGACTCTTCTGCTGTTTACCACAATATACTTTTAAGGAAACTTCAATAAAATCACTACAAGCTGTGAACAGTCCTGAAGCTTTGAAAGATTTACTTGTTTGTTTTTACATGTTTAGTCTTTCAAGAAGTGTATGAAGAAAGCACGTTCCTCAGAGTGTGCCGGAGATTGAAGCCGCGGTGAAAACCCCCCCCGTTGAAGCGCAGCTCGACTTCTCCGGCTGCATTTGAATTGTTTACCTGAGTGTTGAGGCTGGAGATCTCCAGGACCGTAACAGAGTTACCGCAGCTCGCCCATACCGAGTCGTCCAGAACCAGCAGGGTCCGAACAGGATCCGAACCCAAACTCACACACCTGCACGAGTCGGGGTCCCAAAGGTCATCTGGTGGAAGGAAGCAAAGAGCATGAAAAATAAATACAGAAGATAACAGGGGCTGTATCAAGTGAGGGATTGTTTCAAATCACATCCTTTTATACTGGAATATTATTCCAGACAGTGAATCTCACGGGTGAGGAAACTGAATTCATTTCAAATAAGTGCAGAGTGTGTAAAGCTAAAGCTGTTTAACACTGTCAAGCAGCTACTGAAGCCTCAGTGAAGATGGTTCATCGCTTTTTATTCTTGTTTCTATTTACATTAATGACCAAACAAATACAAGAAAGGGCAAAGGATGACTGAAATCGCTGTGCAACGTCACCCATAGGCTAATAAACACACACTTTGATGCGTCTTCTTTCCAGCCTCAAAAACACGGAGGCTTTTTGTCTCTGGGAAGAACTTTGACTTTGGATGCGTCATCGCCGCTGTTTGGCTTCATGAGAGGAAAGATGAAAAGGCAAGCCTATTTTCTTTGAGTTTTAATCATGAGCCACAAGAAAAGTGAATTGCAGAGGCTTTTTCTTTTCTTTGCGTTAATGAAGCAAAATTAGGGAAGAGAGTGCACCCAGCCATTTAATTAACATTTTGAGTTGTTTATTTCTGCCTTTCATATGAGAATAGCTTTACAATGCCTTCTGGCTTCCACAGGTTAATTGTTTGGCATGTTATAAAGGTCATTTTCCCACCTTTTGGAAAATCCTGTGTCGTAAATGTCCCTCAGGCGCCTCGCGCTAAGTCGGGCCACGCCGGCGCTCCTGGCTCTTTGACGCAGATATCAGCACCGCTGAACCAAGGTAAACCTCATCACCGTAAAATATTTCCCCTTGCAATGATGATGTGCTCGATGTGCATGTTGCACGTCATTCACTAAAGCAACAAGCAGTGTCATGCTGAGTATATCAATATGCATTCTGATACAAATCTCCACTGAAGCCTGGAAGCTTCCTGAGACGCTGCAGACTGGTTTTCAGACAGTAGCGCGCCAGTCAAGGGCATACATCTTTAACAGATGCGCCGAATCCACAAACATCCACCAGCTCCCCCCCCCCCCCCCCCGAGAGTTTCTCTCCTGTCCTTTTTTTATATACAAAGCGTGAATAGTAATATTTAATCGGCGCGCGGCAGCTTGGTGTAATTAATCATCCTTTCTGCTTGGGAGGAGAGAGCAGCACAGGAGGCAGGCGGGCGCGTTGACACGCTGTAGCCAGGTAGAAAGAAACCAGCGCCGGAGCTATTGTGCTCCCGCTGGCTGTGAAGACTGCAAAAAACCACTGCTGAGATGGCGTTAAGCCCCCTCGGCCGAGCGCAACGCCTGACTAAACATGGCACGCAATCTACCACATGGTGAAGTGTTATTTTCATGCTTGCAGCAGGTGTGCAAATCACCAGGATTGAGGGACACAGTTAAGCGGGAGAAGTGATTTTAAGGAAATTATTGGAAAGGGAGTCAAAACATAAAATAAACTCAGACTGTAGGAAATTGATTTTTGAAAAGAAAATTCGCTATTATTGAGTAGAAAAGGGATGTTTTAGTGCGATTTAATGAAATCGAATTACATTTGCCAAAGAAGGTATTTCAAATTATAACTGAGAAAAATAACAAATAAAGCTCTTTGTAGTATCTGACTGTTGTTAAAGAATATATCAGAATTTGTTTATTAGCAACCTCAAATGTCCTCGAAGTTTTCCAGCTATTGTGTTGTATTTCTTTAAGAAATAACACCAACTTATCTGCATGTGAATTTTGTAAATGTTGCTTATTATGATAATTAAACTCACCGATTTGTCAAATGCATTTGGGCAATTAGTTCAGGTTGTACTTTTAGAAAACAAATTACTGCCAGAAATCTACAATATTAGTATTTCGTGGTGCGAATCGTCCGCTATAAACCATAAATGTAAAATCAGAGTCTGCAGCAGCAGCACAGACTCACTTCTTCCACAGAACAGCAACAGGAGCCGCTGACAGGCACTAAACTACCGCCGTCAGTCTGGAAGCAAAAGCAACCTCTGGAGCACCTTACCGCTGTTATTCCGTCCATAAACCATCACGGTCCCGTTCCGCAGGCCTGCAAACAGGAAGCGGGACGAGTGCCTCAGGCACAGCACAGGGCAGCCCTCTGGGTTGCGGAGGGTCAGCAGACATTGTGCCGCGCTGTCCACGCTGCCGTAGACCAGGACGCTGCGAGAACGAGAACAGGAGAAGCCAACGTGATGAATGAGTGTCATTCGACATGACGGAGTGCCTCGTTTTCATGCGGTTTGATTTTCGCAGCGCGCCAAGCGTTGCGCGCGTGGAGCCACTCCGTCTTTCTCGTGTTTGAAATGCCATCTGAACTTCGCTGCATCTTATTGTCTTCTTCGGAATGACAAATGCACATGACTGTTGGTTTCTCCGTGTCTGAGAAGAAAATGTTAAGTAGCATTGGAGCTGACAGGTTTTCCAGAGTGCTGCTGAAGTGCTGAAATGTTTTTATTTTTATTTTACTTTATGTATTTTTGCCTTTTCCCCGGACGGACGCTCACGATGGAGGATCCTGAGTCAGCATGAGGAAACTGCTGACATGTGATTCGACTTCTCTTACAAATGACTTACACTACTGTTATTGAAAATAACATAAAGACAGATAAATATGATTCACTAACAATATTCCCTGTCTGACAAAAAAAAAAAAAAAAAATGGCAATTTATTCAGTAGGACTGTGAAAGGAGACTGAGATTAAACCTTTCCCGCATTACACACAGTGGGGATCAGAAGCTTTATTGGATCTGAAAATGAAACACTGATCTTAGCAGAAGTCGTTTTCTTGATGCTGCGCCGGGGTATTAACTCCGATTTCTTGCTTTGATGGAATATTGACAAGCAAATCTTTACTGCGAGGAATCTCAAAGGACCATAACACAATATAATGGAAGCCATGATTTTATAACACAATGTGTAGGGTGTACATGAAGTGGGACGTGTTCCTTTCCTTACATTTATCCCGGTGCCCTCTAGTCTTTACCATAAATTTGATTTCATTATCGCGCCGGTTTCTTCACATGACTCTCTCACCGGCCGTCGTCTAATCCGACGCAAATGCTGGAGCCGATCCCCGCGGGGGCCTTGTTCACGCCGGCCTCCATTTCTTCCGTCGGAGAAGGTTCTGGCACATAATCCAGACATCGGACGGCGGAGCCGACCTGCAGGCTCTTCACGGCCCTCGGCGTGGTCCTGTTGAGGGAAAATATCTCTATCTGCCCTTGGGAACCTTCTCCACCAGCCGCTACCTGTAGGGAGAGAAAAAGTTGGAAAAAGGTCGAAACCCCGTGTCAGGATGTACCAACACACTGAATCATAATGCCACAGTTAATATAGCGTCGGGCTGAAAAAAGTGGGGCGGGAAGGAAGAACAGAGAGCGGATCCATGCCAGACTCCCTCAGATCACCCTGGCAATGTGTGCTCACTGTTTTAATCAATTTGTGAAGGCCAGAGGATAATGTGTCTTTGGTTAAACATTCTCTACCTGTCAGCAATAGATTTAGAGAGAGAGAAAGAGAAAAAAAAAAAGTTCAGGTCAATTATCCATTCAGACCTTGTCATTTGTAGTCCACGCTGGCTTTTTTTTTTTTGAATATCTCTCAGAATGTTAAACACATTATGTAATAGATTCACAATGTCATCTCCAGAACATCAAACAATTCTCAAAACTTCTGCGTTCGTTTCATCAGAAAGAACAGAGAGCCCCTCGTAAGTTTCCGGAAGGATCCGGGCTGGGTAACAATGAGGGTCTCTGCTTTCAGGACTTTACCAGATCAAATGAGCCATCTATTGTTGGAGTCAGTTTCTGATAAAAATGACAACACAATCATTCCTGATTAATGAAACTGACGAGTGACGATGGCACGTTCAAGGTCAAACCGACGCTGCTCGCACACTGGAAATGATTGGCCAAAATTTGAGTACATGATGGAATATGCAAAATAACATACTGAGGCTGTCAAATATGGATGAAATATATTGAAGATGTGCAGCAGCAGGATTAAAAAAGCCTATGAAAAACTGACCAATAGCTAAAATAGCTAAATAGGTAAAAGTCAGTGCATTTCATAAAGGTGTCTTAATCTGAAAAGACGAATGAAGGCCAACCTGTTGTCTTTTATCTCAGCCAAGACGTGAATACGGACCGTGGCCGTTAACGGCAGACTCAAACAATATAGTGAATGTGAACGGAGCAAATCCAATGATAGCACTGTTATTGTCAACACTTTACCGCAGTTACTTACTAAATCCAGCTGCCAGTAAGTCACTATCATCTCCACAGCAACATTTTTACAGCCCACTATCAACAAAGAAGAACACACCAGCTTAAAGTCAGGAAAGTTGAAAGCTGGGGGGATTTCAGTGGCTCAATTTGGAGTGGGTTTCTATCAATCAACGCCTGTCCGATTTTGAAAAGTGAAAACGTCAAAAAAAAAAAATAATACTGACCAAAGACTGAAGATATATAAAAAAAAAAGAAAAAGGTCCACCAATCATAACATATATCCCAAGGCAATTCACACACCGCACCGGCCAAGTGTCTGCCTCAATGAAAGCTTGATTTCCTGTGGAGCAAATTTATATTGGCCTTTCTGTAAGCCTGTCAATGCCAATACTGAGCAAACTAAGTAAGAAGAAGCCCTCCAACCCATCTCTGATGCAATTCCAATTAGGGCGGCATTACTCTCATTCCCAAACAATTAAAGAGCCGAAGGTTTTCAATATGATTTCATTCATTATGCTCATGTGTGTGTGTGTGTGTGTGTGTGTGTGTGTGTGTGTGTGTGTGTGTGTGTGTGTGAGGTCATGGTTATTGAGACAAACACAATGCCTTTCCTGGAAAAGCAGCACAGCTGCCTCTTGCAAGAGAGCAAAGATTTATTCTCCATATGAATCACATCGTGCGAATGTGACATGAGCTAAATATAGTCTTTAGCTCTTCTCCTCCATGCTCACCCTTATTTGCATGCAATCATTTGTTTGATTTGTATCAGCGTACAGAATCTGGACAGGAGCGATCCTTTGGGCTTTTGAGGATGAGCCAGAACAAATAATGGTCTGTTGCACAGGGTGAAAAGAAGATAGGAGGGACTTATCGTGCGGAGAGGAGCCCCAAAAAAAGAGCCGTGTTTTAAGAGAGAGTGGAGCTGGAGCCAGCGGCATGGACCCCTCATCCAAACTCCCACACAATCTATACATTAGCATGTCCATTTGATCTCCCCCAAAAAAACACCAAGGAAGCCATTCCTGCAAAGAAAACTCACTCTCAGCCTCTTTTTTTGATCTTTTTTAGCTATTCATTAAAAAAAGTGTCGTGACTAAGACATTACTATTTATTTAAAGGAGCAGATATCTAGAGCCGAGTCCCAGACAGATTCTTTGCCCGGGAGCGGCAGAAACTTCCTGAACAGTAAACGCACTGCCAACATTAATTAGATTGCTGTGGATGCAGTGAGGAAACATGGGAGAATGGCCACGATAACACACTCTGCTCAATTGCGTTCACCACATTAGGAATCCAAAACCACAGGTCACTGGATAATTTGTTTTGCCCTGAAATTGCCCTCTTTAAGTTCACCATTACCGACGCATGCTGCAAAACGCTGAGCTACTGAATGGGCGTGACAAAAACACACGAGGAGAAGAACCAAGTTGGAAAAAGTGGGACAAGGAAGGTGAAGGCAAACATGGAAACACTGGGGTATCAGGCCGATTAGACACAATGTCATTACTCTGATCAAAGCACGCAGAAATCCCCAGAGCCCATCTCACTTTAACATGATTAGTGTCATCCCTTATTTGACAAGCCTGCCAGGGAGGTAGAACCAACTGGGGGTGGGGGCGCTCAGCCACTAATTATTCGTCCTGGATCTGCAGGCCTTCACTGTTTTATAGTTTTTTTTTTTGTTTTGTTTTTTTTTTTGTAGATACCCTTTTGGTTTTGCTCTCCTTGCATGTTGGACTGGATGTTTATGTAACAATCAGCGTGCTGGAAAAAGGTCAGACGTATTTTGTTTACGAGGTCGGGCTCCACTGCATCCCAGTAAGCAGGAATGCAGAGGAAAGTCATTATTGAGATTTGAGTTCAAATCAAACAAAGCCCTCCAGGATGGATTTCTCTTCAGGGGGCCTTCACAGGACGACGCACTCAATAAGAGGAACCTGCATGTTTATGGTCTTCAGAAACAAACAGTCCCAAGTCTGGATTCTTAATCAAACGCATTCTTGTTGAGATGAATAAAAAGTATTCCTATTTCAATCATAAGTCAGTGCAATCGATAACCACTTCATTCCAGTAAACATTACATGAATCAGCCAAGATTCAGATTTAGCATTTTTCCTCTTTTAGGACAACTTAACTTTTCCAGCTTATTCAATGGAGTTATGTCAGAATATTCAAAACGCAGACATGCAAACATTAATCTTTACTCTGATTCACCTCGTCTCTCTAGATTTGACAGTTATATCTGAAAGTATTAAAATTCAGACACATTTAATAAAAAAAAAAGCAGCATAACATGGACAGGTGAGGATTTCATACATTAGATATGTCATAGGAGGAATTCATTAAAATAGATTTAGCATTTTGCCTCAGCTTTTATCCACAACCCAGTATTTCACTCACCTTTCACAGTCTACAATATTTTTTTTATGTATTGTTGCATTTCAGTTGTTCCAAAGCTTGATTGAAATCTAGCCAGCATAAAATTACAAGCACACACACACACGCACACATGCACACACGCACACACGCACACACACACACACACACACACAAATATTTTGGATTCTACAAATGTAATCAGGTGAATCTGTACTCTACCAGATGGAATGAAAAAAGTGATGTCAAAACAAACTCAAAAACTTTTTTTTTTTTTTTTAAATAAGGAATTTAGTTTCACAGAAGTCGAAAACAAACCAAAAAACTGTGTTTCACATTCTCGGCATCGGCATAGTCCTTACCTTTTTACATTTTTGAAAGCTAAGTCATGACACAGAGCCTGCAGCCGCCGCCCCTGTCACAGTTTGTGTTTTTCATTTTACATTAATCCCACCTGACAGGCCATCTCATTGAGACAGTTGATCTTTAAAGACTCACATTTTTTTCTCCATATACGCCGGTCAGCTGTGCTCTTTGCTGCCGTAATAGTGACTTTTTGACAAGCGCAAACACCACCTGGCACACAAAACAAGCTACAGTAGCCAATGTTGAGGGCAGACAGAAGGAAAGCTCACCCCCTGGGAGTTCTGTTAAAAGTTTAAGACAGTTGTGGGTGTTCTTGTAGCCTCCCCTGTATTCAGTCTCTAAACAACCTCTGCCGGTACCCAGCCAGTCAGAGAATACTAAAGACATCATAGTATCTCACAAGTCTTTACAAGCTGCACACGACGCATCGACAGTGCAGAGAAGCTGTAACACTGACACTTCAAACATGTGCATTAACACTGTATTTCTGTCATGTTTTATAAATTCCGGTTACATATATACACACAATGTTTAGTCTTCATAGATAAATGCAAAAATATACGAAAACATTTAAAAATCAATGCACTGTCTCCTCTCAGTGGCACTAACTCCGCACACAGACAGTCCATCACTGTTTCTCCAAATGCTCTGGGAAGGCAAGGGTCAAGACATTTACGTTATCTGTGCTTACACTCCAAAAGAAGCTACAAGTTAGAGTTCTGTGGCCTAATCTCACAGGACCCTAAATGCCACCATACTCTCTTTTCCTCATCTGAGTGAGCATCCAGTCTTTCACACAACGGCAGCACAGAAGCAATTAAATCTGAGACACTGAGGCGTACCTCGTGTCTTAAGAGGGGCCTCGACTTGATTTAGCCACCTTTTAGGCCAAGGGAGGATTACCTGATAAACTACTGACTTCCTCCAAAAAGGATGAGAGCAAAAATTGAAACTTTAAGATTAATTACAGATTGACTCCATTATTTATTTATTTATTTTTTTCTTCCTTTTTCTTAATTTACCATTCTTGAAAACATGTCGCTGAATTTCCAAAAATCTGGGAAACGGTGATGTGATCGTCTTGCAGCACATTTCGCCGAACTCATCATAAAACACTCCACAGCAGCTCCCTACCAGGAGACTTTAAACTGAATTAATTCACAGTTTCGTGGTGACATTTTACAGAGAAAAATGTTGCACGTCTCACTTGTAGCCTTGAGAAATCTTTTTTTGTTCTCTCTCCCTCTCTTTTTAAATAAACGAGAACAGAATTAAAAAAAAGGGCATTTAAATAGTCATGGTAATTGCTATAAAAGCTAAAAGAATCGGGAACGTTTTACTCATTTGACACTGAACTGAGTGTGTATGCACGACGCATATAGACTGACGATATGCATGTGTGCGCTCATAAAACCAAATTACTTACCCAGAGGTAGCCTTGAGGTAAAGAGGTACTCGCTGCAGAGAAACCCAGCAATGCGCAGTGTACGGGGTTGTGGAGGGCAGTTTCCAGCTTAAAAGAGAAAAGATTAATGTGGATTAATATTCACAAAGCATGCTGTTTTGACACATTGCATGTATCATTACAACTACAAGTTTATTTTCTTCCGACAGCACAGCAGTGCAACAAAATCTGCCTCATATTCAGATTCTACCAGGATATGACTCAATTCCAATTACATTTACATATGTGCCAAGGCAAGACACTGAGATCTGATACTGAGATTTGATCAGGATCTGATCTCATTTCCAGCTGGCAACAGCTTTGGATATTGCTTTCTGAAGAAGAAGCAAACTAAAAAAAATTAAAAAAAAAATGAGAAAGGGACGAAGACGAAGAATGGAAGTAGATGCCTGCCATCTGTGAAGCTGCATTACTTGGAGCGAGTTGTCTTTCCTTTTGAAGTGTGGGAAAAAAGCCGACTTCCACAGCTGGAATGCCAAAGATGAAAGCAGAGAATGCTGACTTATGCAGCTGCTTTTACTTCAGCTGTTGTCACAGTCATCAGTGTCCATAAGACTCTACGGACGGAGAAATGCTGTCAGGACCAATAAAAATGTGACAAAAACATAGACTGGCGGTACCAATGTATCCCTGACCCTGTCTGGACATGGACTGTCCAATCAGAGCAGCAATGACTAAGTACAACCTGAATGCACATGCCTAAAAGACCCAAGTGATCATCAAACTGATAATGGATTTTTTTTTTCTTTTCAAAAGACTAAATTTGCCATTTAAGAATGAAAGAGAAGAAAATGTCTTTCAAGGGAAAGGTGATGGCTTATCAATGACTGCATTTCAGCTGCAAATGCCAGGATTTGAAAACAGTCTCACTATTCAATTTCCACTGTCCAGCATGCAACACGACTGAAGCGAAGAAATATGTGATCATCAAGCACAGCAGAACGCCTGATTACAAGAGGACCACCAGTGGATTCCTGTCGCGCCGCAAGAAGACCCGAGTTCAAATCCCACGTCATCCTTTCAGTGAGGGGTTTGGATCTCTTCGACTGGTTTTCTCAGGAGTTTGCCTCCGGTTCCAGTTCCAGTTCCAGATTCACTGGTGACTGTAAAATGGTTGTAGGAGTAATCATATGATTACGGTTCACAGCCTGAACAACTGAACACTGAGCCTCACGACCTCGGGCTTTGAATACATTTCACCTTTCGTCAGGAAATCTTCATCATCATCTGAACTGATGAAACCTTTTGGTTACACCCCAGGGAAGTATCCGGGATGTCTGTGATGTCTTCTCCTTTTTCACTCGATGTCAATTAGGTCAGGTGTTCGTGACAATTCCTCAGCCGTAGTTTTGCAGTTCTGATCCTGGGAATATAACATGTCTTCCTCTTTCAACGCACACCAGTCTTATAAGTAGATAATCATAATTAGGTTCATGCAAAGTTCATATTGAAGCATTTTATCTGAATGAAGAGTGTCGGAGCGAGGTGCTTTTAAAGGATGGATGGCTCAAGGTTGGTCAGTATTGTGGAACTGCAGAGCCTTTCTTTCACCAGAGGACCAAACAAATGCACAGTATCAGAGTTCTGGTCTTGTCTTCATTCTTTTTACACAATTACTGTTCTATTGATTTCAACCTAATGTTGTTTATTTCATTTTCAGCCGTTTTACACACAGTGAAACACAGATTCCTGTGTTTAGAACACCTTTTCAAATTATGTTCAGGGAACTTTGAAATACAAAAGAACAACTTGTAAAACACAGGAAATGTCAAGAAAGCCTGTCCATTTTCTTGTTCCTTCCAGGTGGATTAAAAACTAAGGTGGTGAATGTACGGTTGATGCAGGCAATTTTGATGCATCATTCTTTTCTCACGCTGCAATGCACAGATTGATCACTGAGAAGAAATAAAGGATTTGTGGAATTTTCCAGGGGGTGACATTCGTTAACTCCAGGAATATTCACAGGGGTCCAAATGATACATACACACACACACACACACACACACACACACACACACACACACACACACACACACACACACACACACACACACACACACAGACACACACTACATATAGCAGGTTTGCTTGTCTGACACTGAGTGATGGAAGCTTCCGCTACAGTCTTTCCGATCGGGCTCTAAACCCGCTGCTCCTTCAACCAGAAATTGGTCTGCTGGGGAACGATGATTATTTCGGTGTGTGACTGCTGAGGGTGGGCCATGTGACAGACGGACCTGCTAATTGTGTGTTGTCAGGAATATGATGCTGGCGGTGGTGGTGGCGGCGGGGCTTGTTGGGTGGGGGTGACTAGGTGGGCTTGAAAGGGGGGGGTGGGGGGGTGGAGAGTGAGGGAAAGTGAGAGGAGTGTCAACGATGAGAGCTGCACGTCTTTAACTGTCGTCCTCCATGGCTGCAGGCATCAATCACAGGTAATTTATAGCCACCCACGGCCAAGACCTTCCCTCTTTTCTCCCTTGTAGGCTGTGTTTGTAAACACTAAACAAAAGAGGACGCCGGCCACAACAACGCTCTCCTCATCTGCACCGCAAGGCTATTCCTCCACTCCCTTGTATCTGTCTCCATTTATTCAGATTCACTCCACAGATGCATGGCTCTTCCTCTCAATCAATCTCTCAGTCCCACTTTCCCATTTCTCTGTTCCGTCGTTACGGCCTTTTTATGTCTGCCCTCTTTCCTCTGCCTTTGTCTTTTTTCCCCGTCTCTCCTTCTGCTGGCCCTCCGTCGAGTGCTGTGAAATGTTTTTTGAGAAGTAATTAAGCGGCAGTCATAATAGGTGTCCATATGGAGGCCCCGTGGTTAAGGGAAAGAGGGAGGCGGGGGACCAGAGGGACTTGAACACAGTCCTGGCAGTTCAGTGATGGCTAGATTTTTATCAGCCACCTGAGATTTGAAAGCATTGTAGACCAGTTTTCCCCGGCTGAGACGGCTTTGTGTGTGAACACACGGTACAGTCGGTCTGGCATTGCAAATAGGATATGTCCGTGGCATCGGAGCAGTCACATCATGACTTTATAAGGCATTCAAGGAATGAGCGCAGGAGATCATTCAGCCAGAGGGTTGATGTGTAAACGAAGAGGATTGTTCGTTAATGAGTCACCCACCAAAATCTCACGCATGCTCTGAAGAGATTGTGAGCATAAAGAGGAAACCTTATTTAAGACTATTGCATGAGTAATTAGCTGGTTGCTAATGACACCCTGTTATGCTGAAAAATGCCAAACAGCATTTCTTCCCAGAGAGAAAACGATCAAATCCACACAATCATGCAATAATGAGCATCAGGCATATTTTCTGTATTGTCAGGTTGGAATGAAGCAACATTTAGCATGAAGCGAGCTCGCAGGGCTTCAAAATGCACAGACACAGAGACGGGGATGGATTCTCTTCCCATTAAAGTGCAGACAGTGACTGAGATCAATACAGTAAACCACTGGTCCACTTATTGAGCTCCTTTAAACAGCCCATGGAAGGACCACGGGCGGGCACAACAAAAGCCTGTGAGATCACTTCCACCTGTGAATGTGCAAAATGTATCGACGGACGCAAAGGAAATGTGGACCTACAGCAATGACCATATCACTAGCAATCCCAATGCTAATACGGTATCAGTGAGGCCCCATTTAAAAATCAATGGCATCCAAGCGTTTTTCGAAGTCTATTGTCTGTCTCGTTTATACCGCAGTGTGTGTGTGTGTGTGTGTGTGTGTGTGTGTGTGTGTGTGTGTGTGTGTGTGTGTGTGTCTGTGTACGAGTGTGTGTAGAGGCGAAGTTGAGAAGCTGGAGCTATTCCCCAGTGTGGGGGCAGGATGAGAGGGGAAGGTGAGCCTGGGAGCCAGCTGAGGGAGGTTTGATGGAGGACTTCAGGGAATGTGGGGAGGGAAAAAGGGGAGGAAATGGGCAGGTGAGCTAATTAAAGCGAGATTTGTTGATGTGATGAGAGGGCAGCCTCCCAGCTGCTGGTTACCGATGACCCAGTGGTCGACAGAGAGTCCGCCCCACCCATCACCCCAAGAGGGCGCCAGCCCATATGCTGATTCCAGGTGGCAACGGCTAGCGCGAGACTATCCGCTGCTTTTATGGAAGACGATGATAAAATCTGTGTAATTACATGCATTCCAGCTAAAGAGAATAAATGACACCGTTGACTGTGATCGTCTTTAAACATTTATCTCTTCAAACTCCTACAGCTTCTGGTCCGGCATGTCAACAACTGTGACTACAACTAGTGGCTGGTAGTGGACTAATAAGAGAGGGTAGGGTTTTAATGATTCATGCGTTTCACTGTCACACTGTCAAAGCAGCGTCCCCTCGGTGAGGACGACTTTCCCAAATCCAATTAATGTTGTTTTACCTCCTAAGGCGATCCAGGTGCAATATTCCTCTGTAAACACTGTGAATTCTGCACTCAGATATGTAGGATATTTATCACACATGAGATTTGTGACAACGCCGTCCAAAAAAGGTTGCTGTCTCATATCCACCAGGGGCCCATAATGTTATCAGCGATGAGACGCGCTGCAGCCGGCATTGTTTGGCTGCCCCCATGTTTATGGAATATATTCGCTTTATTGGAAAGAGTCCTTTACAGTCACTTATGAAATATTGCCTTATGTGAAACTTCTGACCACATGTAAGTGTTTCAAAATACTGCAGTGTATAGCCTGCTGCAAATCAAAAAGCTAATATTATCTCCATAAATGGCGTAATTACAGCGAAATGGCTGATGTATATTAGACCCACAGAAAGAAAATATGCGGTTACTTTTTTTTTTAAATTCTGTAGTCGCACTGCCTTCCCCCAATTCCACATACCAACAATCTTTTACACGCACTAACAAGCACTAATAGAAAACTTCCACTGTTTATTAACTGGTAATTGACTGGTGCTGGCGCTCCCTCCCCACTGCAACCTCACTGCCTAAGGCTACGGGCAGCACGGCCGCAGACTGAATCGCCAGTCAACCTGAAATTACTTACATCCAGAGCAGCGCTACAGGTAATGCACACTAAACAAAACCACCGGCGTTTGAGGTTTTTCTAGGTTTACGCTGAGGTTATCAAAACGGCGAACCGCGAGCGGGACTTTTCTTCACTTGCAGACGTACGTATGAGCATGCCAGGCTCGTAACTTTGTTTTGTTTTCACTTGACCTCTAATGTCACGGTAGGTTGTGAAGTGTGATGAGAATGACTCCTATAGTATATGCTCTCTCAGGTTTGAAGACGTGACCTTGTTATTGATTCCTGCCAAAAAAAAAAAAAAACGCTCTTTAAATTGTTAAAATACCATTTCGCAGCACGGGTGTATTTGAAGGTATGAAACATCGCAGAAAGGCTCTACTATTTCTCCCATGACACACATAAGGGAATGAACAGATGATACTAAATCCACAAATAAAAGTAATACACAAAGAGAAAAAAAGATTATGAGAAGCAAACACAAACCGCCTCTCCTCAAAGATCCACTAAACTAATAAAACAGATGGTGAGAGTGGAAAGAAACTAGCAAGGTGATGCCGAACAACTGTTCAGCGACGATGATTGACTGGTGGAAGTAAGAAGGAGGGGAAAAGCAACAACTACTTTCTAAAGCAAAGCAACAGCAGTACAGAGCCCAGACAAATAACTCTAATAACAAGTTGGGTGACTTTGATGGCACAGCAAACTATGAATATGCATTGAATTTATTTTATTAACAATTCATTCGTTGAACAGCAGAGAGGAAATAGATGCGACAGTGCTGTTGATCCTTCGCAATGAATTTGAATTTCCAAAGTAAAAGGAAGCAGTAACAAAACAGCTGAGAGAAAGCGTCAACACGCAGACAGCAGTAGACATGTGCGATACCGATTATATCTGTGATAGATCATCACTGTGACAAGTGGATCCCAACAAACCTTTTGGAGTTTAGTGAAATCATATCTGTTAAAGACAACAGTTTGGGATAAAGCCAGTGCTCGGAGTCAGAGTCGACTCAGTCAGCAGCAAACAGAGTGAGAAAGCAGCAGATTGTGATATACATAAAAAGTAAGAGATGCATTGAGAAGTCCACAGTAATATTCATAGTCAATGATATTTTCATAATGTGAATCAGGGATCAACTCATGAACTCAGTGTTGAAGGGTGTGGTACCATACAGTAGTGGTTCACACCAGCAAAGTGCTTTAAAAAAAGTCACTACTGCACAGAGAAAGGTCATGTGAAATGCATACAGTAAACCACAGAAGCCTTCATGTCATATGCCAGTCACTTGTAAATAAGCACACTCCAATGAAACAACCATATGGGGACAGCAAATGCTTGTTTGCTCATTATCTATCTTCCAATACATCATACGCTCTAATGAACTTAATGCAGAAGGACAACGGGATCAAAGCTGAAACTTGCTTCATGTTATGATTTCATGAGCGAGATGTCACCCTGTGATTTAAATTCCATCGGCATCTACACGCACAGATCAAAGGGCCAACCACCTGCTGTGCTGGCAGGCCTGGGTTACACCCAGAATATTCAAAGTCATTCCAAGACAATAAGATTAAACCATCTGCACGAGACGGCTGAGTCGACAGCTCAGATCTTTAACTCTTCACTGGTCTGCAGTCGGTCCTCCGGAGGTGGTTCGGTCTCGCGGCAAAACCATATGGCTATCAGCTTATTATTAAAACTGGCTGAGGACATTTTCCTCAATTTAATAACCACTGTCTGTACAGCAACGATTCCCTGTCTCCTCCGGCTGTGCCACAGATCATATCAGTAATAAGGGGAATGAAGTTGGAGAGCGGTTTAGCATATCGTTGCTCAGAGCCACAGCCTGACATTGGTAGGACATTACAAACTCATATTCATGACTCGGCTGAGATTTTCTTCCTCGTGTCCTTCACTGCTCCTAGCTGCACGATTGCAACATGCCTAACAAATGTGATGCAAATTCGCTGTGTCGCTGTGTCCCCTCTGCGCACACACACACGTCGCCGACTCCCGCGGCCATGGCAGTTCCGACGCCGGATGAAAGCAGCGCACTGCCCCTGCATTAATGGGTTCAAAAGAGGACTACGGGCCAAAAGTTCTCTGTGTAGTCAATCACTTCCTCCATCTTTTCTCTTTCCTTTCTGCCAGAGACAGGAGACATCCGCACTGGGCCCAGACAAGCTTCGGATGAGCGATCTTTACCCACCTCAAAGACAGAAACTGACACAACGGTTTGTCAACATGAGGTCCGAGATGAAACCCTGGGCACAGGAGTGGACAAGCTTTTCTATAATCCTTGATATCAGATGGCAGGAAACACAGAACAAAGGGAGCTGTGGTGCCAGCTCAGTCCGAGCCATGTGGTAGCTGCAGCTACTTTTGCCAAGAAAGCTCTGCACATCAAGGAGCACCTCCTGAATTTGAATCTGCCCCCTTACGGTCTTTTGGATCCTGGTTCTACGGTGGCCTGTTTGGCACAACATGAGACACACACTCATCACAGCTGTTTCACAAATACTAATCTTCCTGTCCAAGCAACTCACTTCAGATCCAGTCTCTTGGTAACCAGTATTTTGATATTTCTTAAATAAATGCATTCTTCAGAGGTCTGAGTGAATCAGTCCTAACCTTATTTTTTCTTCTTCTTTTTTTTTTTTTTTTTTTTGTAATCACAATAAATAAAGATCAAGCAGTCTTGAACACGCTTCAAAACACAATAATTAAAGCAAGTGGAAGCACTTTCAAATAACTTGAACGCTAAATGGAGAGTTGACAGTTGCATCCACTTCAAAAAGATGTCGAAGGTAAAGACAACTTGTCCTTAAAGCGCTAAACACTGGCCAACAACAATAAATTAGACGGCATTTAGAGTGGTAGTTCTGCATGTCTTGAAAGCAAGAAGCAGGAAGACTAATTAGCAGAGCAGAGAATAAGGAGAGAAGATATCCCCGCAACAGACAAGACGCATTTGGCACAATAGGAAATCAAAGAGGAGAGAGGGCTTTCTTCCCTTTCCTTTTGAATTGATGCGGCTTTTTTTTTCCCCTATCGTTCCCTCCACATTGATGTATAATCACAGAGGAAGAATGTGACCAAATTAGCACATTTAGCAGATCTGCAGGATTTCCCTTCTGGGTACAATATTTGTTCCTGCATGCTATCTTGACAAGTACAGAGTGAGCAGAAACCCAGGGCAAGAGAAGAAGAAGAAGTCGACTCGGAGGCATTGCTCGAGCGCCTATGATTCCCTGTAATTAGTATGTTAACTGTCACAGCAACAGATCAGGCTCTTCGCAAATGACCTCTCTTGTCAAGCGGAGGGTGCGGCTAACCCTTTTCATGAAGACACAGGCGCTGTGCTGCCCTCTGTTGGGAGACAAGGGAAAAAGTGGGCAGAAAAGAAGTCCAGGTGTAACCTTCCTGTGACGGTTACTGCAGGTTCGACACCCATGTGACCTTGAGCAAGGCTCTACTGAACTCCGAACTGCTCCCAATGGATCCCAAGCTTGTTTTGCTGTTTTCCATTAGTGTGTGAATGAGACTGCATGAAACAGATTTCTGTGAGATGCTGAATTAGGAAACGCCCTAAAGTGCAGCATTAGTCATCAAACAGTGGACATCATATTTTCAGGAAGAAGGGTATTAAAATAATTTCATGTCAAAATCCTGCAATCATATTTTTATGTCCGGACATAAAAGGAGTAAGAATTTAATTGCCCAGTGTAAGAACCTGTTCTGCTGTGGGTATGACAATAAACTTCCTTCAAGTGAATTTAGCCTACAGACAAGATAAAACTATGGAAATGTATAATTTATTTTACAGGGTTTTAGGATAAACAAACTAATAACTTTATGCCTCAGTAAAAATATGCATAAAATAAATGCAATAAAGACAGACTAAGAAAGAAAATTAAACTAAGCTTGTGTAACCGGAGCAACAGTTATAGGTTGCAGGACATATTGATTCCCATTAACAAAAGCTATATGCAACCAAACTGTCCTAATAATGTGTTTTTATATCACACACAGATGAAGACAACTTAGTGTGAGAAAAAGCTGAGACTGACTTTCACTGCTGTTGCACGACAGTCGTCAACACCGCTTCACCTAACTTTTTAAATGCATTGATCAGATATGGTTTGCTCGATTTGTTTGTGAAGTAGTTCTAAATCAAGAGGGGATAATCGATAATCCACCCAAAACTCACATCCTGGTACTCTCAATACAGCCAATACTCGTCTTCTTCCACATTCCAGTAAGCTTTGGGACGCATGCAGTGATGATGGCTTGACTATGTCAACATGCTGGTGCGAACACAGCCAATTGGTTTGTTATTTATTTTTTAATAGCACACATCAGTAAGTTTTATGTCTCCTCTGTGCTGGACAACAAGTGGCAGTGGATAAAGGCAGTAGTGTGAGTGAGCTTGAATAAACTGACTTCTGTCTGAAATCGGAGCATTTGGAACGGCACAAAACTATTATTATGAGCCTCAAACATTTTTCAGTTTTAACATTTTATTAATTTCCTTGGCTCATCTCAATTGTTCCCAAGCGTGTGTGCAAAATTTCTTAAAAGCTCTATTGGCAGCGACTTAACAATCCTGCAGATGTCAGTAGAAAGTCCACACCTACATCATCTCCATCCCCGTCTCTGCGGGGAGTCCATCTGCTTTTGTTTTTTTTCTACTCACGCAACAAGAAAACGCAGCTGTCAGTTGTTACTTTTTCCTCCTTGGAATTACTTTCTAATCATCATATGAGTGGAGCAAATAGAACTCCGAGAGAGAGTCGACAAAGAAACACTGATCTCTGCGCACTGGTGGTACACTGGCCAAGATGCTGGAAACTTCTCACAACTCCCTAAGAGTTGTTCTTCCCGAACGCCGAAGTCCGACTCCTGCCCTGACCTCACAGAGCTGCTCCTCTTTGATGGGGAATGTGAAGCAGTCTGAAACTGTGCGCTGTCGCAGCCACCTGTATTTGTGACAGCGACGCGTTTGGTGTGGCTGCGGTTGGCTTTTGCTGACCAGAGGGGCCAAATCGCACCGGCAGTAAACGACAGGTCTGCTGTGATCCGGCTTCACACGGAGAAATTAGATTGATGCTTCATCCCGCTTTCTTGTGTTCTGCATGCTAAAAGCTCCTTTGCTCCTCTTTGAACCGAGAGGAGAAGCAGCAGCGGTCTGTTTTCAGAGAGGAAAGAGCCCTGCCACATGTTTCCAGTGCTACTCATGGGGTGTCAAACATAAGGCCTGTGGGCCAGAACTGGCTCACAACAGGCTCCAATCCGTCAAAACAACGGTAAAAATGCCAATAAAAACATTGTCTTTCTTTTTTTTTTTAATAAGCTAAAATCACAAGAGTAGCGGACACAACACAACACTGAGACTGGAGCTGTGATATCATAAAATGCATACGATGCTCCCATAAAAGCTCTGAAATGTTTTTCTTGGGATATATCATTGTATTTTGCACCAGAACTTTCATTAAAAATGGCTTTATGTTGAGACTGCAGTCATTTTGGGAGTAATTGTTTGGTTTTGTCGTACTGTTTGGCTGCACGGTGGCACAGTTTTAACGCACAGCAAGAAGGTCCTGGGTTCAAATACCAGCCGGAATGCTTGGTTTTGCAAAATACAGATATTTTTATCACTTTTATGTCATGAAATTGGGCTGTGTGTGACTGCTGAACTAAAATGCGTTTGACACCTGAAAAGAAATGTAGCTTTCTTCAACAAGGTTCAATAACTCAGAAGATATTTTATGCTGAGCTCTAAAGCAAATATACTGTGGTTTGCTAAGAAAGAAAAAAGAAATACAGCAATTTCACAAAAATTAGAAGAAAATGTCATTTCTTGCAACACAGTAATAATGTGTTACAAAGTACATGATCTTTTAAACAAACCTAGCTTAAGTCTTGTTAACACATTTAGCTATTTCAATGCTGAGAAAAGTCAAATGCATTTCTTCATACGATATCATTTTTAAAGTTTTCATTAAATTAAATGAAAATAATAAATATTAAATTGAATTAAATGAAATCTGAATGCCATGGGTGACTGGTGACCCTAAACAATCGGTTAATAGGTAAATTTGCATAACTAAAATGAAGACAAGCACAATGTCTTCACTGCTGATATGAAGATGAATCCAGTCCCTCGGAGACCAGAAGTAAACTTTGCTTTGTAATCAGTGAGCCTCGGGGACAACAAGCTTCTAGAAGTTAGCGGTGGATAGTATCTCATAAAAAGAAATTGGAATAACTGCTTTATTTATTCTTTAGACTCTTGTCACCGAGCTAGCTTGCCTTTATAATATAATTTCTGTTTAATTTTGATAAATGGGGAAGATACAAGACAAAAACTGCAAAGCTTTCCTTTTCTGTTTATGCATTTCTAAACTCTGAAGGCCCTCAGTAGGAACGATGCAGCAGCAGCAGCAGCAGCTTTAACCCTGCTGACACACTCTCATGAAGCTGTCCATCAAAAGCATAATCAAAGTTTTTCTGTCTTCATATTCTTCATTATATTTAAACCCGTGGTCACTAGAAAATACACAGTAAGTGAAATCCTGAGCCAAACTTGCCACCACACAACATTTACATATAAAATCTATTCTCAATCAGATGAATAACACACACTTGTTGTACTAAATGTGTCGTATGCGGCGTCCACCAACCAGCAAACAGGCTCTGTGTTGACAGCTGCGGTCTGCAGCCACCAAGAAAGCTCATATATGCTGAAGGCGTTCCTCCTTCAACGCCCATATATTCAACATAAAATACGATCTATAATTCTGTTTAGTCAGAAAGGCATCATTGATCCACAAATATGGATGTGGAGCTCTTCTAGTCGAGCGTTATTAATACCGTCTTATGAATGAACTAGAAGATCTGCTGAGAGATTTTTTTTTTTTTTTTAATTTTTTTATGCTAATTTTAAGTTGTGAAATGTACTTTGGTTGATAGTAAAGTTGGTGTTGGTTTCAAATGGGACAGTATAGATGTTATATGTGCTGCACTTGCTTAAAATGATATAATATGATGGTTTTACTTGTCATTATGTGTGTCATTTAATGAAATAACAGGTGCTGCACCCATGTGCATCATAAAATTGAAGGCAAGAAACAGAATTATAGAAAAACTAATCTGTGACAGTCAGCTGTAGCTGGCGATCTTCGGACTATATAATATTTTGAAATTTTCTCCAGGTTCATTGCCCCTGCTTGGACCATATTGCAGCGCTCACCGGGGGAGGACAGAGATTGAGCAGGTAAATGAACTTTGCGTTCAGCACGTTTTCACCGCTTTACATTCTCGAGGCGTTCACACTGCTGGTCACAATCACCAATTTACAAACACATTCAAACACCAGCGGCGCTGGCTGCCATGCAGAGTGCTCAGCCGCCATTGGGAGCAGCTTTCTTCAAGGACGCTTTGATACCTGGGCAGGTGGAGTCGGGGATCGAACCGTCAATCACCGAAATGAGGGGGACTGCCTTCACAGCCATCTCTTTCAGAGCTGGTATTTTGAACCAATGCTCCGCAGTATTGGGGAGAGGAGACGGGGGGAGGAACGTGTGACTTTCTCCGGCGTGGCAAAAATAATTCAAAATGCACTCGCAGTTCAGAAATTTAAGAAAATTCAAGACACTGACAAAGTACATGTTTTGGCTGCTCACAGGGTAAAACGTTTTCTCAGCCACACGGAAGCAGAACACATGTGTATTGAAGTATCTCCCTGATGTTGGAAATCACTCATTTCAATGCCAGAGACAGAACTGGATACACTTCAAATCCACGGTCGTTCAGCAGTTTCTCACTCAGTCTTCATGAAACCATGTCGTACTGCCATCTTCACTGGTTTCCTTTTATTTTTTTTTATTCTTTTCTGGATGAAAGGCCGTGAGACTCACTTCCAGATGGGATATTAACCAAGGACAAGGAGGCGTTTCCAAAAGGCTCTGAGCCCTGGTCACACACTGCTGTTTGCTGCAGGGTGCTTAAAACTTCCTGCCACTGGTTTTCATCCAGTTCCTAATTAACATTTATACATGATGAAAGCACCTATCTTCACAGTGCATGCAAATGAGATTCCGTTTTTTTCCCCCCCTCACTTTACAATGCGACAGTTCCTGATGATAATAAATGTAAACGCCTATTGGGCTAATTAATGGTTCTTTATTCAACAAAATTTAAATGACTACCTCAATACTCAGCGCAATGTGTCTTCCTTTTGTTGTTTTTAGTTGCCAACTGTGTAAAAAAGATTAACTCTCTATAAGGGACTCATTTAAATACTTGGAAATGGAGCGTTTTCCTTCCAGGGAGTTCTTCTAGTATTTCTGAGCAATAGTTTCAGAACTCTTATTCATTCTACAACCTTGAACGCCAGAATTCTTGAACATTTCCAACACGAAGACATTCAGCTCTGTAAAACTGAACATCTCCGAATACATGTTTCATATTTACTGCTACGGAGCAGATACCACATATATATTTTATGAGGCATCGTGAATCAGATTCAAGCTGTCATGTAAGCGCACTGTGACTGTTTGTGTTCAAATTAAGTTGAAGCGGTTTAGGGTTTTGTACACCTTCAGCACACTGCTTCATCTTCTTCTTCTGTGCATGTGTCTTTTGAGTCGACTGAAATTGTTTTCAAATGCATTTGAACCACGGGAATTGCTGTCATTCAGGCTCAAAAAACTTTCGGAATCACAAAATTACAGAAATTCACTAAGTGTCTTATTTGTCCCATTTCCTTGCCTCTGTGATCTTGTTACAACACCTGCAGCAACTACGTCTGGTAATTTTCAAACATCCCAATACAGCTAAGAGGCTTCACTGCCAGACGCATCCATCTGATGGTTATATGGTGACACTGCATTATCCATAGGTGTGAATGTGAGAGCCTGAAAGTGTGCATCCTTCTCCCAAAGTAAACTCAAATCAACTCACAACCCATCAGGGAAGGTGGTATGGATGAATGTACTTCAATTCAATCAAACACAGTTTAATCCATTTAAAAATAAAACCAGGTACAGGATATTCAAGGATCTAAATTCAAAAAAGAGTTGGTGAAGAAATACTGCATGAGTTCTGCATAAGCGTCATCTTCAATAGTCTCAAGGACAGCACTTGTGGGGGACAAAATGTTTCCACAATATTGAGAAATGAGTCAAAAGCAGTGGAAAACATGTGGGCTACTGTGGTGGCAGATTCCCTTCCTAAGGACTCACGAGCAGCGTTAAGCCTGTCACGTCCTGTGTTCAGTCTTTGGCCCGTGCTGTATTCAGACTTCCATTAACTTCACCAGAGTTCATTTGGAAAACGACCAAAAGCCAATTTTTAAACAGCCTTAGTTGCTTATTTGGTGCACACATTCACACATCCAGCCATGAGACACACCAACAGAGCAGTTTAACGGCGGGATTTCTTTTAATCTCACTAAATGTGACAAGTGTGAACACACCCTTTAACACGGAGCCTTCACTCCGCGCACGTCGTCCCGGACGTGAACCTTCTTTCCTGGGTTTTCAGTCCTGATGTGCAGCGGTCTGCCAAGCTGCTCCACTAAAGCGGTTTTCACAGTTTCAGCTCAGTTGTTGGAACACTACAGAAGCATTACCATCCTTCTCTCACCACCAGTGCACTATAAAGAACCAATTTCCACCTGTTCAGCTTATGATTTTCATCAACTTGAAGTTGAGATGCAGCACAAAATGTTCCGGCTCAGTCCTCACAGAGACTCTCTCACACATTATCTTTGAACCACAATAATTCTCCAGCTCAAATTCCCCACAAGCATCATTTTTCCAACTTTAATCTTTTTTTGTTCCTTTTTTTATACCTCAGACACTACTGTTAAGTTTTAATGTCGGGAAATTACAGTTTTGCAACTTACAGAAAGTTGTCAGACAGAATATAGACAGCGTTGGTAAATATGGGCTTTTCGAACGAAATCGAGCATTTTTCATCTCCTCTATGGAAATCTGAGGGCTTTGTGAGAATACGGCAAAGATAATGACATCAAGGACGTCGCTTTCAAAAAAGATGGGCCACTCCAAACAAAGAGTTTAAAATGCTATAAGAGACAGATGAGTGAGAATTTCACGTCTATATGTAAATTTTTAAAATACTTCGGGGGGGAAAAAAAAAAAAACCGTTTGAAATTGCTCACTCCAGTGGAGTAAAGGCTATAAAGACGTGGATGCTCATCCATCCATCCATCCGTCCATTCATTATCCCTCTGAACCATGAGTTTATCTAAGTGAGAGGAGCAGGGAGCTGCTGCTGATCCCGGCATATCAAGGGTGAAAAGGCGGAAACAGGCCACCAGTCCAACAATTAACCTCTCACATGTCTCTGGATTGTCGGGAGAATCTTCTCACTGTGAGCTGAGAGTGGTAACCGATAGAACCATAGTGTCTTTTTTAAGAGTGTGTTCGTTATTATTTTATAAAATGTAGTAAGTTTTGGCCTAATATCACAGCTGTTGTCAGATTTAATTATGATGCGTAATGTTGAACCCGATCATCCTTCTTGTAGTTGCTAATATCAAGACATTATTGTTATTCTTTCAATTAAAAAAAATCATTTTTCCTCACAAAAACAAGAAAAGAACTGAAAAATTCATTATTTTTGTGTCATAAAATTTTAAGGAATGTGAAGTATTATTATTGAAAGTATTTCATTTTAAAATGAGCTAATTATGGAGCAAAACATAGCAAGAATGACTCAGTGGCTTTGAGAGAAAGGTGAGGACACAACATGCGTGTGCTTACCCTGACATTAATTGGAACGAGAGCCTCATCAGAATGAAAACGCTTCACGTCGATCGCTAATTGCTCTCAAACATAAAATTGTATTTTTCAAAATCTTGATTAGTTGGGCTAATATATTTGTTTTTTTAAAAAAAAAATTGCTGCACATCACTTTGAGACCGGTCCACTGGCTGAACGGGGTGATATTGCTCTGGCGTATAAAGCCACACATCAATCTGATCATTTCACTCAGTGTTCATGTAAACTGTAGATTTCCTGATCTCTGCAACAATTTCCATCAAGTGGAGGAAAAAAGTGACCATGCAAGCACAGCTCTTTACAGTAAGAGCAAAATGTACCACCTACACAAAAAAAAAAATCACAGTTCCTGCAGTTTTGTTTTATGTCTGATCCAACTTGACAGGCTATAGCAGACTTTAATCACCAGTTTTGTTGCCATAAAAAACAAACCTAAAGTACAATCTGACCATCTGATGTAGAATGAGGATCGTACGATGGATCTTTAAGCGTTGTACTTTAGCTAATTGGCCAAAATGTTGCTTTTATTCTCAGCATGCAACACTTCGCAATCAACTCCCTTCACACACTTTACATTCAGCTGCGTTGAACACATCGGTTCAATGAGCTTCCACCTCGGGACTTTGAATTCGAAAAACGCCAACTGCTGCAATCCATAAAAGACACAATGCAGAACTCATGTTGTGACACCAACAGTCATTGCTTTGTGATTTTGCATCAGAGGAAAGTGCAGCGCATACATTAAAGCTCTAAAATTAAGAGGCAGGCATTCTCTTGGGTGGCGTGTCTGAGCATCGTTTGAGGGAAAGATAATGAGAAAAAAAGCAGCCACACAGAGCACTGCATACTCAGCATTACTGGTCATCATTATCATTATTCATTTGACCCTGATAGTCATGGAAAACCCCGCACTCTGCAGACGATCTTAAATCTCCAGCAAGCCAAGAGGCAGGAAAAAGAAAAATTTGTTGATGAGGATCAGGTCTGAGAGAAAACGATGTGCTTTCTCAAAACAGTTTCCAGCACTTGTGTACCCCGCTGCTTGTGTTTTTCTGTTTGCCAGAAGGATATTACTGCAGAGTTAGAGAGGAAACTGCTCTGCTCGGGTAGATACATGGCTAGAACAAGGTTTTAATTCATGCTGTGGCATCTATTCTCAGCAAATCAGAGACGTGGCCAAATTCTGCTTCTCTGAAAGGTAGCAAACAACCTTCAAGAAAAACAGAAGAAAGCGGCTTTGTGTAAGACGTCAACTTGATGACTTTACCTCAAAACATTTTAATAAAAAACAGTCTGGAGGGGGAAGAGTAAATAAATCATCAGAAAGACATTGCTTCAGAGAAAGGCCACCTTTTCACACTGTCCTTCTCCTTTCTAATCCATATTTCATCTCATCTGCGGCGCGCTACACACACAGCCTTCACGCCGTACCCTTTCATTCATCTTGGCCGTAAGAGCTTTGAGTCATTATGTTCGTAAATCAGTCGTTCCCCAGAGAATGCCCTAAATGCACCCGTGAACACAGGGTGTTTGCTGCTGCCAGGGATGCCACTCAGCAGGCTCATTTTCTGTACATGCAGTCATGTTCCTGCGGCTGGCTGAATGCATAGTGCTGCTCTCTTATCACTCCATCAGCAGGGAAGATGGATGACACAGTGACAAAGAGGCACACGCGCGCGCACACACACACACACGCACACACACAGCAGTTGGTCCGGTGCTCAAAGCATGGACCCCCCACGACCCGGGACAGTGCGATTTCTACAGCGACAGGGATGACCGATAACACGATTAATGAATATTACAGCGAAGCGGCAACTCATTCAAAATAAAATTTAAAAAAAAGGCCGACATAAGTAATAATAAATAATTATGATCTGTGTGATCTATGTAAACTAGCAGGGTGCATTAGGGGTGAGATGGGGGCGGGCTTTGTCGTTTTCTGAGCTGAGACACAGAAGCTAATCCTCTCAGAAAGAGAGAAAGAAAGCTAACCTCGATGCAGCCCAAACCCTTTTCCAGTTTGTCATTCCGCACTTCAAAGCATACATGATGAAATCCCCCAAGGTATTATAAGAGCTCTGGCATAGCAGCCATCCTCTCCCCTGTCCTAGCCTAATGCCTCATAAATGGAGTCTGGAAACATGTCCCTTTACTATTCCGTAAGTCTTTGTAGCCTTGGATCTTTAAGAACCTTTTTTTGAGCTGCAGAGGAAGAAGCGCTTTCCCACTGGTGGAGATATGAGGCATTTGTGAATCATTATGTGGCCGAGGGATTCCTGTCCCCTTACCGTAAAATACCGCAAATATAGAATGCACATGTTCGTCTTCAGAAATGGTTAGATCAGGACACGAACCACGCATTGATCTTCCTCAGCGCTTTGCTGAATAAGCCGTTACACAGAAATACCGTGCACAAGAAAATATACGCGTCCCAGATAGAGACAGGTACGTAATTTAAGTCGTTCTGCTCCCGGCGCGCAGTGTGGTGCCATCGAATGCCAATTGTTAAACAGCTGGCTGAGCTGTCAGATTATTGGGTTTCATAAATACATCCATTATTGGTCTCCGGGCTTCAAACTTACACAGCCTCAATCTGACAGATCTGAAAGATACACTTTTTGCTGTTTTGTAGGACTCATATGGTGAAATAAAGAGATGAAAGGTAAAAGCGGATGGTGTCCAGCTTGCTTTTAGACAGAAGCAGCAGATAATTACTGGAGAGAGAGAGAGAGAGAGAGAGAGGGAAGAAAAAAAAAAAAAGAAAATCACTCATTACTTTTAGCATCAAGATGTGAAAATTGATATTAAATGCAGCAACAAAATCACTTTGGGGTTTGATGATATTTTCAGACAATTAGTGGTTGATTCAAAAGACAGAAATATTAAAATGATCAGGTCACTGTTGGTAACAGCGCAAAGGAAAGTTTTCTAAAAGTTCTCAAGTCATATAAAAAAACAGTAAAAAATGATTCAAAGGAAAAACGAACACAGCATACCTCGAGTCTTTCTCCTTGACAAAGGGTGTGAATCAATTTATCATCATTAATTAACACAAAGTATTCTCAATATTTGATGGAATAAACCAAAAACATTAACACACCAATAGTGCTGAGAAAAAAATGTGTTAATTTACATAAAAAACTTCAGTATTAACTAAACAACTGTTTTACTAAACTCCTGCATCTCGGTAATCCTGATCATCAGCAGTAACTAAACTTTGTGTTTTCTGCTGTCTGTGTGCCACTAATACAGCTCAGCTGTTTTCTTCTCGGTTTCACTATTATTTTTTTGAGTTTGTTCCTAAAGAAACACGGACACCCAGATTATGGAGCCTCTTCCTCGAACTAATTGATGAAACTTCATCTGAACTTAATGAGTGAATCAATCAGGCCGCCCCGACACAGTCCTGAGAGCTCCGCTAATGTGCCACGGCAACACAACAATACAAATATCTGCACACTCAGATGTCCTCCGTGAAAAGTGGTGCACTATTCACTTTCTCCACGTTTTCAGCAATTGCAAGGTATCGTCGCTAACATTTAAATGAGGTAACCAGTAACTATATAACCACGTATTCGTTAACAACACAACGCTGCATGTGACATTGCACAGTTGTGTGGAGGGTAATGATGTTGTGTTCCAGCAAAAAACACCCCCCCCCCAGTTTCAGCCACATTCTCACCATGCATGATGCACGCTAATGCCCCAGTCCTCTTCGACGCCGCGTCGAGGTTAACTGGTCACTCTAAATGGCTTATAGGTGTAAATCTGTGTGTGTCTGTTCTTGTCGACGTGCGCGACCTCTCCCGGGTGTACCCTCCCTCTCTCCATCTCCCTCAGAGCCATTTAGGATTGTCCTCAACCCCCACGACCCTGACGTGGAAAAAGCTCTGCGGAAGACAGGTTGACGGGTGCATCCAACACGGTATACTGACGATATATGAATGAACATTATCGTGAAATTCTGTCAAAACGCTTTAATCTGTTTATCTGTCGTAATTAAGAGCGTCGGTCCTGTTAAAACAGATATTCTGCTCCTACATGCTACCTTGGCAGGAAATGGCATTAATTGGTCCATTTAACAGCCAATTCTCCTGAATAGAAGTCTAGTTCAGCTCTTACCCTTTCTGCTATAGTGTCTCACATTAATCCCTTAACCCGACCACCTCACACCCTCCCTTTGGGCCAACTGCCAAACCCGCTCCGTTTCATCTTTCAAAATGGCAGAGAGGCCAGTGAAACGGAGCGTGCGCTGACTCTTTAAACAACAAGGACCATCAGAATGTGGTTTGTCTATTAACCAAGATACAGCTCGAGCGTGTGCGTGTGTATGCTTGTGTGTGCGTGTGTGTGTGTGTGTGTGTGTTGGAGAGACAGAGAGAGAGAGAGACGAACATAGAGAATGAGAGAGATAAATTGAGGGAAGTGTGTCCGCCCCCGCTGTTCTCGCTCAGCAGACTGAAGATAAGGTTTATCTCCGGTACCTAACGAGTTCACCCAGTAGCCCTCTTCAGCTCCCACTGAGTGGACCGGGGCGCGAAGAGCAGCGCACAGCCAGCAGTGGATCGAGCTCCCTTAGGTGACCTGTGCGTGTTGTTCATGCTATGCTGCTTTAGAACTTTATTTTTGTAGGAAATGGCTTCGGCCCCTTCGGCCACATCTCCTTTAATCTGGGATTTCTTCTTCGTCTCTCTCTCTCTTTTTTTTTTTTTTTGCTTTCTTTTCTTCATCCTTTCAACTCACTGTAACTCAGACTGCCAAGAGAAGCTGCAAGAGCTGGAGAAAGAGCTGCAGAAAGAGCTGCAGAGCTTTGGCACAGAGAGGCGTGTGTGTCCCAAAGGCAGTGGCTGAGGCAAAGATGGAGACACAGAGAGGGAGTAGGGGGCTGCTGCTGAGTTAAGCCCCTAATCACAGTCTGCTCTGCATGAAGGACTTAAAGTCACTCCATTTAATGCTACCTTCTCTTTCATCAAAAAAAAAAAAAAAAGGAAAAGAAATACTCCTGCCTACCTCTTCAGTTCTCTGATACTTTGGTTCTTACCGCATTTCTATTTGCAAGATGCAGAAGAGTGCAAAGCTGCAGGAGACAGTCAAACGAATAAAGCCCTGCATGTATGTTATATATATATGTGTGTGTGTGTGTGTGTGTGTGTGTACACTTAACTCGAACATGGAGTAGGTCAACCCGAAAAAAGACGCAACATTTTGAACATGCAGTAAATGCAACTTAAATAAAATAAGTTGAAAGAATAAACCTAACCAAAATCACACCAATGTCAAAAAGCCTAGAAAAGTAATAAAAAAAAAAAAAAAAACTGACAGGGGGCTCAAATGAAAATTCGCCCGAATATTGGGGGTGCCGTTCAAACTAGTTCTATGTGCACAGTGCTCGATCAAGTGGTATGATAGTCCATTAATCAGAGCCCCAGGAGGACATGTTTGCAACGCAAAGGGCAGAACACTAAAGTTGCAATGTTACAATGAGAAGTGTTGTGCAGTGTCGGATAGTAAAACCTTCTATGATTCTTGGTGTTAACCGCAACTGCTTGGAATCCGTCTGAATTAAGAAAAAAACAGATGAAACTAACTCACTGATCTCAAACTTAAACGTCATTAGTAAAGCATGTTTCATACTTAAGCAACACAAATTGCTGAACACAAGTTAAAAGCATTATAAGGACAAAAGCAAAGCAGAGTCGGAGAAACAGAGAACCCTCCCCTCCCTCCCTCCAGTCAGATGTCTGTAATCATACATTCTGTGACTGTCAATAATTTATCACTGTTGGTTTTAATGAAACAGGAAGAAGCAGTCACTTGCCTGATAAAATGTTTCTGTCTAGGTTTTTGTCTTCTTCTTCTTACTAATGTGAAAGCATGCGTATTCTTACCGCTCACAGAAAACACTGTCACATGAATCAATTTCATGGTAAACCTCATTTGTGACTGACATGGCTGCCTTGAACTCCACTGGTGTGCTCAGGTGCTTCATTTGTTTGTGCAAAAGAAGGGGAATGTGAAGGGATCCCTGAGAGACTGCAGGGTCCCTCTGGCTCAAAATATATTAATTGAATTGGCTCGGCTTCCAGTCAGGTGTTACATATTTTCGCAGAATACCCTGGAAGGTTGTCAAGATCTTTTGGGAAATTCCCCTCACACTGTTGTCAGGGTTACACTTCCTGCGCTGCCGGCTGTTCTTCGAGCTCACCTTCCCCTGGTCTACGCGCCGGGCAGACTATAGGCCGGTGTATGGGTCTTAATCTAATCCTGGAACATTGATTTATGCTTGGGTGTCCCACAGCCATTAAGATAATTGCATGATCACTTTATAACATCCTCCCTTGGTGGCCATGGTAATTTGCCCTCCCCACCACCGCCCAATTTGCTCAGTTGGACCCATAACCACATTATGGATATAGAAGATGTGGTTGGAAATATCATCTTTCACCTCTCCCAAATTGATTTCAAACCATTTCCACTGGACTTCTAAAACCCACTTAAGTCTATCGCTCACCTGTGCTGACCATTTGATCTATCGGAGGCTTCTAGGCCTTAACAGCTTGTATTGATCGAAGTTCTTCAGCCAGCAACCTGAAGGTATGCTCCAGTGTCACCTTGTAATTCCAGCAGTCCATGTATCTTCCAGTGAGATGATCACGGAGACGGTGCATTTCCATCCGTTAGGTCAAGGCAAGTGGGCTTTGATTGCATTCGATGGGAAATGACTGTGTAAAACAGCATCATGATCCCTTCTGACAAAATCTTTATTAAAAAAAAAAAAAAAAAAAAAAAAAAAGGTTATGTCACTGCTCTGGACTAATCGCTGCTTTGGGGGAGAAGTTAGCGCCGGTGGAAGTGGAACTGCTTTAACAGATAGATCCAAAGGGAGTTACTCTGCTCACTGATTATAAACATTGGTAGTTTGGAAACAATGAATGCCTCAAAACATGCTTCACCTCAAGTGCGAATGGCAAGCTCCACAAACGGCAGCAGTGGTAAGATCTGTCGTGTTGCTCATCTAAATCGGACTGAGACCGTCGCTCCAGCTTCAGCACTCAGACACTCTTTCATGTCAGGCTACTTTAACTAATTTTCTTAAACTTATTTGCATTTAAAATATTTCATTTGGGTTTTTCATTTCATCCATTTAATTAGGGTCATACTGCAGCGCTGTCATCTCTGCGCCGCCCAGACACCATTAGTAAATGCGACATTATGTGCCAGGAGATGCTAAATTCCTCCATGGTCAGACGATTTGGCATTCCAAATACACAGATAGCTACCTCATTAAGTCTCTTACAAATATCTGACAAATTAATGAGCAGGGTTGCTTTTTTCAATGTTCCAAAATACAGTTTCGCTGTTTCTTTTAAACATCTGCATATTTTTACATTAGCAATCCGACGCTTCTGTCTAATTCAGTCACGTGGTTTATGAAGGAAAAGTATTGTTTCCCAATTTGAGCAGCATCACACCACTGTTGAATTAAAAAAAATACATATACTAGAAACGCTTAATAAGACAAATGGAATCCTTTCTCACAAATAGTCTACACAGTGTGCGAGCACATTTGTGACAGAAACCACAACAAGATCATTTTTATTCTTTTAAACTGATTCTATCTTCGTGCTATTGGTGATTCAACAGAAACAACAATGACAAAACGTTTCAAAACGTATCCATATTTCCACTGTCTCCAAAAGTTTGCAGATGACATTTACAAGTAAGTTTGGATGAAACCTTTCACGCATGGTAATCTGTGGTGTCACTGCTGTTCAGCATGGGGAAGCTGACAGCAGTGACAGTAACACCTGTGAACTCTTCCATACAAACTTCACTCTGTGAAAAACATTTTCAGAATGTTGGGAGAAAAAAAAAAATCACGTTTTTAGTCATGGTGAACTCACTGAAGGCTGTCATTTTATCAATTTGTATTCGAGTTTCAGTCAAGCTTTTTTTTCCCTCCCAACAAAAAGAGCTGGTTGCACCATTGATTTAAATAAAGATCCGAACACTGAAAAGAGACGGGAAGGCTCAGGTTCGTGGCGTCGCGTTGTCGGTGTAGTTTTTTGCTAGTTTTCTGTGTGGAGTTTTCATGTTTTATCTGCGTGTATGCTGGAGAACTCTGCGTATTCTGGTCCAAAAAACATGAAGTCAGTTTTGACTCTAAAACCGATGGATAGATGAATGAGCTGTTCTGTGTGGGGTTTTATTCGTTCATGTACACATCAGACGGCGATCGGTCATTTGACCTTTCCAAATTGTCAATATGTGTGAGAGCGGGTTGTCTGCCTTGTTGTGTTAGCCATGTGAGGCCCGGGGGGTTAGTAACACTGTCACCGGTGATCAGATCCATGTCCCCGTGACTCTAAGTTGAACAAAGCAAGTATAAAAGATGCATAAATGATGGATGAAAAGAGACACTGGCTAAACACGACACTTTGACATTTCAGGTTTTGATGCCTATATCACTTAATTCCAAATATCTGGGCATTGTTGCAATTTAATTTCAAATAAAAGCAGCTTTTCTGCCACCATGATACAGTATATACAATTATCTCTGCACTTCACAGAGCCCTTAAGTGGTTATTTGAATACCATACTATTGATTTAGAAATATTGCCACATTGATCTTTCAAAAAGGTGTAATTAATCCCATGAGATGGTATTTTATCTGATCATATAAATTAATTTGATTTCCAAACGGCGAGTAATAGTGAAGCTGGGGCAAAAAGTTGGAATGTTTTGTCTCGAACTGATGCGACACAAATCATACCGAATTTAATTTAAAAAGTCGACGCTTCTGCCGAACGACTCGTCTCTGATTTCTCTGTAAAACTGCACAACTCGTGCTGTTGTCTTCAGGAATTGTGAAGGGATTTACCTTTCTTTCCGGGGTCTTCATAGCAAAAACAGGCATGTGACAAGCGAGGAGAGGATACCAAAACGGGGCAACGGTTTTCCCTTCATCTTCTCCACAGAGCCAGCCAGGTGAATTCTCCTCTCCTGAAACAGCAAAAAAAAAAAAAAAAAGAAAAGAAAAAAGTCTTTTTAGTTTCTTCTCATTTCACTCATACCAACTTTATGTTTACCTCCCTGACTCGGTTTATTTATTGTCAGCCTGAATCTCACCCTCCGTCTGTCAGGCTCTGTCAAACCAAGCAACATAATCAGAGGGAAATTTCACAACCTCAGGTATGTAATATAAATGGTGTTATTAGCATGTGAATGTTATAATCAGCCTGAGGCTTACTCCCTGTTGTAAGAAGCAAGGCCGGGTGCTGCCAACGCAGGGCCTCAGCAGTGATTAAACCTGCACTTAATCAACAATGAGAGTCTGTCCCAGCAGGGAAAAAAAATGCAACTGCTGGATTTGAGTTACAATAATGGATTCGCCTGGTGCGTATATTCCAGCTCTGAGCTTTACAGCAGGTGCACCCCGACAAGTCACCAGGCAAATCTGCCAAAGTAGGCCCATTATGTGATTGTGTAATCATCAATTTCAATTTAAAGAAACTAAATTGTGCATGAAATTCAACAGCCTGCTAAAACTTTCATCGAGCTCTGTCTGCATGTGTTAGCGTGGAATAAACTGTGTTTTACTAGTTGTCTGCCTCAAAGCTATGAGGCACTGCACTCATTCTTTTTACCTCAAGTTTCAGAAATTGATTGTGTTCCTTGATCAGAGTTACGACTTCTCACTTTTACTACAGTGGTTAATGGAAAATGAATACATCCAGGAGCTGAGAAAACTTGTAGAACAAACAGAGAACCGGTTTTAAAAGGTAGAGCGGAGGTTCTGAGCAGAAAATAACATCAATTACTGTATCTAAAAAGATGCGCACATTAGTCCTTTGACTTTTGCGTGAAAATCACTGATGTTGACGTCTCCCACATTTGCAGTGAAGTATGCAAAGAGACTCTCTGTCAAACTGAATGAAGAATAAAACATGTTCACAAATTGAAAAGCTACAAGAAATGATCAAAGACGCGAGCAACAATAAATAACAGTGTCATGTTTTCTCATCCCATTCAGTGTCCGATCTTTGTTTGTCTATGAAAAAAACGTCATGAAGGCCCCTTTGGCAGCAATTACAACTTGCAGTCTTCTTGGGTGATTCTCAACAGGCTTTGCAAGCCTGGATTTGGAGGTTTATCCCATTCTTTCTGGCAGATCCCAATAAGCTTTGTCAGTTTGGATGGAAAGCGTCAGGAAAGTGCCATTTTCAGGTCTCCCCACAAATGTTCTGCGGGTTTAAGTCTTTTGCTGAGCATGAACGGAGACAGACTTGTCCTGCAGTGACTCCCTGATTGTCGCAGGTGTGTGCTTTGAACTGCTTTCCCAATATGAGGTTGCATGCACTCTGGGAAAAGTTTTTTTTTCTCTTTGACAGACCTCTGCATTCATCTTTTCCTCCGCTCCATCCAGCGTCACGACCCCACACAACGCAATTCTTCCCCTGCAGCTCCATGTTTCTCTCACGAGTCACATGACGAGCAGAGGCCGATATAAACAAAATGCAAAGGTTTTGTCTCATGTCAGAGAATATTCGGTTTTCATGTTTCATCAAATGTCTTCAGTGCTAAATGACGACATCCAGGTAGACTGTTAGTAACATTTCCAAAGTCAGAATGAGAAATAGAAAAAACTCTAATATCTGCACAATAGATGTCAATAATGAAAGGATGTAGTACATATGACAGTGTGTGCACTCGGCTTTTCAAGAAAAGGAGGGACAAATGGATATGCGGGCATGTTTGTAAGTACGGTATGTATTGTATACTGAGATGGTTGACCTTCATTTAAAGCCTTCAATTCCTGCGGAAGGTCTGTTTAATCGACCGTAGGCCCCTGATCACCGTCCTGTGCTCATTTCCTCAGTTGGCCACACAGTAAAATCTGCAGGACGGGGGTCATGACAGTCCTTCAACTTCAGAACATTCAAAAGGCCCTTGAAAGATTTGTAAAAAGTAATCAACTTGTCCCACACAGAACGGACCTCTATGGATTGTTTTAATAACTGGTATGTTATATGTGCTCTTTTGTAAACCATGTAATTATTTCTTATTCTTCTTTTTTTCCAAAGTTGAATCCCCAATGCATTTCTTTATACATTTAATTAATCAATAAATAAAACAGTATGGACCTGGTCAGAGTTTGTAAGACCACATGAAATGTTTTTAAGTATACTGTAAATTAAGTATTCAATTTAGCTTTAAACTAACAATATGTTTTGTATAAAAACAATAAAAACAAATTAATATGGCCATGTTCTGATAAAGGGGGATCTGTTGAATTAAATTTGTAATTTATATTTACAGTCTTGTGGAGATGCAGATTGCTTCTGTATGTTTCATGCTTTGAGGTGGTCGGCCTGAGCGCTGGCTCCGTCGGAACCCGGAGAGGTGTGGGGTCACCGATGGAGACTTTAATTGAGGGGAGATTGTTGCAGGTGGGGCGTGAAGTCCAGCGCTTCCCTTCACCCTCCAGTAATTATCAACTTTCTCCAGCTAATTATTAGATTAGCATAAATAATGTTCCATTTAGGTACGCAGACTTCTTAACTGAGTTTGTCAGTAAAATTACGTAAAGAGACAGAAAAAAGGGAGATTGGAGAAGACTGGGACACACATGAAAGGACAAAGAGGGAAAGCGACTGCAAAAGAACACAAATTAGCCTTAACCTTCAGTCTTCGCTATGAAGTAATGAAGATGAATAACTGTGAAGAAACAATAAGCACAGGAATAAATTGAAAACGGCATCGAACAGGGACACGCAAGCTGCTAACCTCAAACACATACACCCACAGACAAACAAACAGCTATTTATGCATTTGTTTTCATCACTTACATTCTGTGAACAGAGGAAGACGATCGGTTTTGTTGATGCTAGGCAGCGAACCTCCTTTGTGTCAGAAGAATTACTTCTTCTGTGGGCTTCGTCACTCTCACAGCTGTTTCTGAGACTAATAATCACCAGCAGGAATAATCCCATAAGATCTCTAATCAAATCACAAACTTCTCTTCTTTCTTCAGGTTACAAATAAATAAAAATAAACCACTTTAATGGTAAAAACTCTGATTGTGTACTGTGATTAACACAGTTAAATTCTTGTGCCAGAAAGAAAACTGTATTATGTATAATTGGTGAGGGTTTTTTTTAAAGTTTAATTTTGTGCAGGAAATGTAATGAGCTGGATCTTCTGACTGACAGCGTCGTCTAATGTACACTATTTATATTTAAATTACAGAACTCTGCAGTAGCCACTTTCTGAGGTAAAAACTCGAAGTTATTATTCGGATATACAATGAGCTGCATATTTTGCATGCAGGTGGTCAATTAGTTGAATATAGTGGCCGAGAAAAATGGCTTCCTCACACGGAGCAGACTGTACAAGCAATTCCGAATGATTAAAGCTTTTTTTACTGCCATGAAAACCACACAGGCGCAGACACGAGCACGCACATACAGTCTATTAAAAAATAAAAACATAGCTTTTTACTGCCTGCAGGGTTCATTCATCAGCATCTGTGTCAACACAGAAATTCTCTGTGTAATTGTTAGTTCACTGTAGGAAAAGCTCAAAAAAGGGAACAAAAACCCAAACACGTGCCACTTGGATCCACATTTAAAGCAACACAGACCACAGAGATAATACTTGTTTCATCCCAACACAAGAATCAGTCAGTAAACTTTGACCCCAACAAATTTTCACTGAATGTGGAACAGGGGGCTTTTTTTCGCTCTCGTATTAAAGACACTTTAGTTTTTTTTGTTTCCTTGGAAATTGGTAATAAACTAAAACTGCTCTCGAGAGAGAGAGAGGTGTGCGTCACAGCAAACTCAGCCCTATTTAATTAAATACTTGCCTCGATGAATTGGCAAAAAAGGTTAAGTGCATCGGCTGCATGTAGCGTAACGTTGAAAACAGAACAAGTCCAACATGAACCCAATTTTTCAATTCAATTCAATTTTTCAACCGACTTCAAAATGACTAAAACGTAAGCAAAACAGATTGAAGCTGAAAGAAGGACCCAATATGTTTTTATCGTAATTGGCTTTGAGTTTTTGCGAGGGAAAGTAGTGAGGATTCTCACTGGCCTAAAACACTATATAATCCATCCATCTTTCTATACCGCCCCATCGGGTTCAGGGTCGCGGGGCACTGGAGCCGAGCCAGGGTAAGTCAGGGCAAAGGGCAAACACAGAGAGACAGACAGCTGTGGGAGGAACACCGAGTACCAGCAGAAAACCCACTGACCGCAATTACAAGACATGTTACTTCCATGTTCTTTCGAAAAACAAATTAGTTTAAGAGTCTAATGAGTAGCGATTAAGGTCACCTTGAGCTCCTGACATTGCGAAAAATAAAAAATAAAAAAAAAGAATTCTTAGCACAACAAAAATTTTAATGAGGCAGATAAATTAAAGTTGCTTACATGTAATAGTTCTATCAGAATATGCATGCTTAGCTAAATAAGTGGAGTGGCCCTTTTGCCCTGTATTGCAGGGCAAACGGTAAGCCTCCACAGCAAGAGTCAGTACAAAGGTCTGCTTTACTCACAACAAAAGCAACATTAGATGTACAACTTCGGTATTAACCACGCAATTAGGCCAGAGAAAACAGAAGAGTTCCCCCAAAAAGTGAGGACAAAATACACAGAATGTTTCATACAGAGGAATCATTGCTCATTTATAAGTAAATCCTGTAGAATCCATGAAACGAATGCTTAAAGTAAACATATGACGGCCAACTATCATGCAACAAGAGGTGAGACTCTTGAAATTACTCAAAACTCACATTTTCAGAAGCACATGTTCAACTTCTTTAAAACTTCTTTAAAGAAAAAACGTTACTGTTGCTTTTTGTCTGCTAACTTTTAAACACACAACTGTACAATGAAATAATTAGTATGCCTGAATACAAAGTCATTTGCACTTCTGTATTCATTACATTTGGCTTTAAGAATCATAAAGATTGCATTAAAGATAATAAATCCGACTTTAACTTCTTGCAAATTCTTACTACTTTAAATTTAAATGCAAAGCCTTTGATAATCCTCTGAAATCAATGAAAAATCCTCCACTGGGATGCAGTTTGTTTATTGAAACATAATCTTCATTACAGACACTTAATGCAGAGATACCAGAAGGCAGGTGAAAGTTCATCCTCCTGCTAGATCCCAGCTACTGTACAATATTAATATACAGTAACCTCGTTTCTGAGGTTGGCGGTTCGGAATATTAAGCGGGCAGATTTAGCTTCTCCATTACTTTATTCCAGTCATGCTTTTGTTTCAAGTCTTTTGCTGATGAAGATTAATTTACAGAGCATGGTGCTCTATCAACCCCGGTGACACAAAGGGCAAAGATATAGACTAATTAAATACACCACTGCAATTGATATTTCCCATGGATCAATGCGAGTGTGGGATCTGTTAATTAAATCCGTGATAATGTTTACTCATCATAAACATTTCCCATGTTTGAGCTCAGTGAGATATGGAGATAATCTTCACTGTCTGACAGATTAATTTTAGGGCTAACAGAAAATCCTTCCAATGAGGGCTTTACTTTAGTGGGAACTCTTCCTTGAACATTTATATTAAACGAAAAAAAAAAGAAGAAGAAAGTGTTCCAAAGAAGCTTCTCCTTTTGAGTAAACATACTTTAACAGTGGAAATAAAACGCAGTGATAAAACGGCTACAGGATAAATATTGCCAGTACTATTTGCACAGATGCAAAGAGAGCAACAACTGAGCAATCTCAATTCCAGGACTAATGAAAGCAAACCCCTCGCAGTCTCCCCTACAGCAGAGTAGATTTTGTATTCTCCTCCCTCGCTTGTCTCCTGTGTGGTATATATCGGCATGGCATAGGTTATCACACAGTGGATTAAGAAGGCGTGTCAGAGTGTGTGCTCGAACCTCCGAGCTGCACTCCACTCATCTATTGATCCTCGTATGAGGGGAAAAAGCGAGAGACCGGCACACTTAGCGGTGTAACTGCAGGCAACAGCCCCCTGCCTGCCCTCTGTTCCCTGCAGTGGGACTGATTGCTTGTCTCAATCATCCTTTCACCCTCCCAACGGCCCCTTCGTACCCTCCCCTCCACACGCGCACACACACAAACACACACACACAATCCAACACACTCGCTTTGCCCCCGTTCATTTCTCTGCTTCTGTCTCCGACGCCTCAGCGGCAATCTCTCATGATTTGACGGCCTCTTGTTCTTCTTGTGAGGGCCATCAAAGTCTGCAGCCTTAACCCCGTCTGAAAGGGCTGGGACTGCATGGTAGGAAGCAATTAATTCTGCAGTGAGAAAGCCCATTAATTAGGCAATGCTTCTGGCTATTTTACGAAGATCCTTCAGAAACAGTAGGGCACTCAGAGAGGCATAAAAGATGCAGCGGCACACCGGGTTATTAATGGACCCCGGGGCTTCTGGTGGAGAACCACTGTAGGGTGACTCTCACTTTTTGTTTCAAAGCCCCATAACTACTCTCGCAAAGTGACAAACGCTGTTTACTGTGTAGCGCGTCTGATCAGGCTTGGCTGTCACATTACGCCATGTAAAGCTCGACCGCCGGCATACATTTAGCTCCGATTCAACTCTTTAGAAATCACCATTCTGAAGAGGTTTTAAAATTTTATGAAATTGATTCAGGTCAATCATTTGGGCAATACTCTACTTAAACTTTAACACGACATGCAGAAATGTGACTAAGAGCCACTGATATTCACACATATGGCTCAGGGAAGAGTAGCCAGTACCGTGGCCGTTCCCTCTAAAGAGGAGGGGTAATAGGATAAACACTGGTGTGGAGATGGGTCTGGGAAAATGAGTTCTGCGATATCAAATCACTCACTAAATCATGCGTGAGAACATTAGCTACTTGTGTTGTCCACCATTCGGGGACATTCCGAAGCAAGGCACCCATTTCAAACTAAACAAGACCATGGTTCGGTGCCTCTGAAATGCTGATTCAACTGGAGGTCTCCCCTGAGCGCGGGCCAGGTCTGCCTACCACTGCAATGGCGGGGAAGCCTCGGTGACAGCACGCCATCCGTGAAATTAAATCAACAACTCCCTTATTGTAATTACATTTGGTTAAATGGGAAGGCAAAATGTGGGTGTAATACAATTAACATGTAATTGTCGTCCTGACCAGGTTGGTGTTGATCTACCTCCCAAGAGATTCAATGAAATCCATCTCCCACCCTCATCTCGACTGAAAGATCTGATAAGTACCGCTGTGTGACAGGCCTGCAGTGTGTGTGTGTGTGTGTGTGTGTGTGTGTGTGTGTGTGTGTGTGCTCATGATGCTATCGTGATCAGTTTATTTTGTCACGTTCGGTGTGCTTCATTACAGCCACGCACTCGTATTAATATTCTTCAGATATTTTTTAATAGACCCGATCTGTGATTTGCTTGCTCTGCATGCGCTCATAAAAGTGTAAACTGCAGGGTGTGCATGGCCTCAACTTTATTCACGGCTATTAAAAGGAACCCCTGCGTGCTCAGTACTGCCCCCTGCAGAGAGGTGGATATACTAATAGTATAATCTGCTTTTTCAATGCGATGTAAAGTCAAAATGGCAAGAATAAATACGTTTTTGGACAATTCTTTGGAAAACAATGATATATAGCAATCAATCAATTAGTGTCAATTAGAAAGAAACAGCTGAGCTCAAACTCTTGACATTGTTCAAATGTGATCAGGCTTTCTAAAGCCGCTTTAACACTAACCTGGAAACCCACTCATCCCAAGCCCCCCTTGATGGGCGTGTGGTTAGTGTGAACATGATTTATGGGCACTGGGAGCAGGGTCATCGGGCTCATCCATTTCCCAGGGTCCACATCGGGTCACACTCTGCTCGGCAACAGTGTAAACAGCCCATGTGAGTCAACAAGCCTAAATCACTTTGTCGAAAAGGTCGTTATGGCGGATGCATGTTGGTCAAATGTAACACATTTGTGATGTGAAATTCAAAAATTCAAAAACCACGACTGGCTCAGTTTCAGTGTGAAAATGTTGTGAGGGGTTGCTCGGCTCGGAGCTGTCGAGCTAATATAGAACACTAGCACCTGTGAGGATGGGAGTTTCTTCCTTCCAAACTGAAATTACATTTGTTGTGCATCTTGGCATAAAAGAAATGGTATTAATTTTATTCTCTAATAGCTATTTCTTTCACTTTTTAACATTTCATCTACCATGTGCACACACCAAGATGGGAAATACAAATCATCATAAGTGAATACAAATCATTGCAAACATTTACAACATAATCCTTTTAATACATAAAAAAAAAAGCATGAAAAAATGGACTTTTTTAAACTCTTCCATATTATATGTTCCCTTATTTGTTTGGATTCCTGTGTTATCTCTCTTTTTGTGCAGCAGTGGTTACGTCAAACTGCAGGGGAGTTCACACTGCGCAGATAAAAGTTGTATGATGCATGATATCAGAGTTACTTCATGGTGAAAAAAGAGAGGGAAGAGTGAAATAACAAAAATCGGTATCTGCAGAGGCAAACAGCCAACCCTCGTGTGTTGACTAAAAAGCAAAACACTATATATGATGTAATTTGAAGACAAAATATGGAGCTTTACATGAATATTTCGAGATGAACCAAACGTGAGAGAAACATCTTTAGAATCAACAGGGACGAGTCGATCACGTGTCTGCCCACATTTTCACCCGGAGGAGCAATTTAGAGACACCGACTTCACCCAAATGTGTGTTTTTCGCATGTGGAAGGAAACCAGAGAAAGCCCTGAAGAAACTAGTGCACATACCGGGAGAGCATACCAAACTTCACATAAAAAAAAAAAGCCCTGAAGCCCAACCGTAACTCAACCCGGGGACATTCTTTCAATGAAGTGACAGTCCACCACATCTCTCCTCAGGCCGATAGTTAATCACCGATTCTATATTCTGCATGCTGCATCAGGGCGGCGCACCGTGCTCTTCAACCATTGTTTGGACAGGCGTATTTCTGGAGCATTTATGTGCATAAAGCAGGTGTGGAAAATGAAAGTTGTCTTTTGTGGAGGAGAATAAACACGCTCATCTCGCAGCGCTGTCGTTCACAGGCTGACAAAATGATAGAATAAATACTTTGATTCGTCTCCCTGCGTATGCTTGTACTGTGTGCTCTTCACACCCTGATAGCCGAGGCTGACGGGTACCATTTGATGTCTAATTGTGCGTTGCAGACAACTCGAACCCAAGCTGTGACAATGACTGACTGAGCCATAGAAGTCATGATTTCAATTGTTATTCGGTGAAATTATTTCTTGATGAAAAGGTCCAAGTTTCAAGGTGAGCAAGGCAGGAAAAGGAGCAAAATGGAGGGAGGAAAGAAACTCAACAGCTGTCACTGGAGCAGTCTCTGAAGAGTCCCTGGATGAACCCATTAAGGAAAAGATCAACAGGCCGCTCATTGAACTTTCCCCTACAAACTGAGAAGCTTCCAGGGATTCTGGTATTTACTGTATTATCGGACATCCTCACTGAATTTACTGCCAACCGAACATTCTGAGTGTGTGTCTGTTTGTGTGTGCGTGTGTTAGAAAGTACATACATGAAATAATATGCTGCGCGTTATCTTGTGGTCAATCATTTCAGACCATCAGAGATGGAAACAAGTGACGAACGTATCTATTTTTTATCAGAACTCATTTTTCAGAAGTGAATGTCATTTAAGAAATAAAGAAATAACACAAATGTATCTATTGTTTTTAAATCTATAGGTGTTGCAGGTGAGCAAAGTGAATATTGAGACTTGCAGTAAATTCATATGTAAATGCTTCTATCTACCCTGCAAAACACTGTTAATTATAGTATTATTTCACTTGAAATTCATGAAGATTCATGAAGAGATCTGTCGTTCGACCAAACATCACTGCTTGTCCTGAGAACACTTCATGAATCTGTGGTTCCTTCACTACAGATACTGTGTCCGTGTACGCTCTTTAATCCCAGGACCATTAAATACACAGATAATCAACTTGTACAGATTTGTTGCTAAACATAATTATTGGTACCTTTATTTATCTGGCTCATTTTGTACAAATTAAAAAAAAAAAAGAAATACTAATGCCACTTGGTTAAAGCAAGCTGTAGTTTGGCATTGTATTTGTTATTTTCTGAAATTCTCTCTCGTCTTTATTTTATTTCTCACCCTTATTCTGCTTACTTTTTTTCTTCCCTTTTCTTTTACCCTGAATTGTGTTTCTTCTACATCTAACTCTTTGTCATGTTGAAAATGGAAGAGTGCGAGTCTATTCACTATTGTTGTCACGGTGACAAGTATTGCTAAAAAACTGTAGATATGTTGAAGCTTGTTTAAATCAAACAATCTGGAGATTTCAAGGTGATCGCAACATCCAGCAGCATTTAGAGTCTGTGATCAGCACCTGCAGCTAAAGATTGTAGGACAGCAGAACAAACACAGACGAGTGTGGGCAGTGTCTTTACAGTCAATGTGAAAAAAAAAAAAAAGAAAATATTAAAATTTTGATTGCAGTTCATCCACTGTCGGTGAGAATGATGAGTGTTTCCCCACAGGTGCAATGTAAGAAAATGCAATCAATGTTGAATGTTTGCTTTTATACCCTGAAGTGAATGCTAAATAAATGTTATTTTCTGCATTAATCAAGGCAAATTGAGTTTGACTGGCACACTTCTGATGTCTTTCTAGTTATTATATTGACTTCAACACACACACACACACACACACACACACACACACACACACACACACGCGCGCGTGTGACCGAGGTGTTTCTCATCAGCGTGACAGCTCGGGATTATTTGCATGATTTGTCTTTGAATATCAGTCATGTCCACACGGCAGCCAATAGGGGAGGAGAGCAGCATGCTATAACTCCGCTGCTATCCTCATCAGCGCGCCTGCTGTGCTGCTGATAAAGGTGTGTGCAACAAGGAGAGCCGGGGAAGGCTGCGCTTCACTGCGGCCGCGGCTTCATCTGCTCTCGGCCTGATCTTTTTGATGTCACTCCGACCCAAACTACATCCAGTAAGCTCCGCTGTCGGCTTGCTGTGTGTTTCATGCACCTGTGTGCTCCTGCTTTGTGGCTGGTAGGTCGGGAGCACAGCATAAAAATACAGCGTTGTCTTATTTATTTTTATTGCAATGTTAAGAACGGAAAAAAATAAATAACCCAGTAGAGTGGGGAGCAAAGTCACTGGAAAACTTTGATAACATTTCACGTCTTACGTTTCTATTATTATTCTGAAATAATTTAATTAGTTACCTCTTTAAAATGTAGTTACTTTAACCAGTCGCTGCAGAAAAGCGGAGAAACTGTTGCAACACGTCTAATTGTCCAGCTAATTAGGTCTGTCTTATTATTGTTGGTATCACTGCGTAAGTGAGGTGCAGCTGTGACAGATTAACTGAGCTGTAAGTACTCTGTGACTCACTCGTTGAGTTTAGCTGAAGTTACAGCAGTGTGTTGGAAGCTAACGCACTATAATGTGGATGCTGACACGCCAGGGAAAAAAAAAAAAAAACATTTATGAACATATGCCAGCAAACAGAAGGAGAAGCAGATCAACTATAAATACTCGAAACAGCAGCGAAAAGCTCTCATAAAAGTAAACTCGTGTCAATCTGAGTTCTGTGGATTCAGCGCAGACCCAGTTTAGAGAAAATCTCATGAAGGCAGCTTCTTCACATATTAATGCTAATTATATTAGTTGACAATGTGCATAATCGAGTGAAGCATGTTAACATATGTATGTATGTTGTCCGAATGTAGATCTTATAATAACTTGAAGAATAATGATGTTTCAATCATTATTATTGTTGTTGTTCAATGTGATATAATTCACATTTTACATATTTATGGTTCCTTAAAAAACACACATTGTTTTTACTCTCTTGTCTTTATTTTCACTTTAGTAATAAAACAGTAACTAAATATGATTTGGAACATTTTGATAATACCCCAAGAGCAGATTAAAATTAAACTTTCAATGTGGAACTTGTGATTGTAATGGATTTAATTTTTAAAGTAACAGTCCAAACACTGCTGATCACATTCCACAGATGCACAAATCTGAGAAATTTGAGGGTCAAGTAAACAACAAGAACTATGTCAACGTGAGTGGAACAGTACAGTAGCACTGAACGTAACATTCACATGAATGACAGGAGCCAAAAGCTCAGAGCAGAGCGGCGCCCCGGGAATCACACAGCCTCCTCTGGCTTTGAGAGCATCCAGCTGGGAACACTTCCATTGGAAAAGATGGGCTACAGGCTTCAGAATGATGCAAGGAAAGCATGACTCATCCGACCAGGGTGGCAGACAGGATTCTGCTCGGACCCTTGGAGCAGCAAACTGTAACACACTGTGTTCTGACAGCTTTCTCTCAGAACCAGCATTACCTTTAGCAGCAATTTGCACGACTGCAGTTTTTCTGTGACATGAAACCAGACGGGTCAGCCTTCCCTTCCCATCACCGAGCCTTGGCTGCTGTGCTCTTTGTAACCGATTCAGTTTTATTCTGGTACGTTCTGATGTCTGCACATTACAAACACCCTGCCAGCTCAACCTGCAGCTCTGGAGATGCTCTGACCAACGAGTACTCGTCTCACAGCGAGAATCCCTGGGTGGATGGAGGCCTATCTGTGTGGAGTTTGCATGTTCTCCTCAGTCAGTTAACTCTGCGTGTGACTGACTCACTCTGTCCAGGGTTTACACTCCCTTCAAGATGAGCTATGCAGACACAGCATATGTCCATCGTCACATTTTTCTGATGTGTCCCTTAACCTAGTAAAATTTAAACTCTAGTGAGTACTTCTTAAACCTTGATAGCTTCCGCGGTAACGTTGACCACAAAGGCGTCCCGAATGAAAAAGAAGCCGCGACAGTACAATCAATAACACGCGAGAGCCATGTCGAGAGACCCACTACAGGCACAGCACAATCCACGCTGCACAAAGGCAGCCTTGCAAGTCTTGCTGCATGCACAACAAGCCCAGAATAAAGCATGTGTGACAAGAGAAAGTGCTCAAGGCGACAGAGTGCAGGTGAAAAAAAAACCCAAAAAGGATAGGGGACAGAGGTGGTGAGTGGGCTGAATATGCACGCCATCACGGCCAAATAAGCAGATTAATGTCCTCGATAGTCTTGCGTCGGCTTTTGTCAGTAGATGACAGCACAAACTGATGAACCACAGAGAGGAAGACCTCCTGTACTACTAGCACGGCCAGACTGCATAATAGGCTGAAATCTGGGAAGAGCAAGGCCAGGGAAAGAGGAAACCGGCTTTGGAGATTTAAAAAAAAAAAAAAAAAAAAAAGGACTGTGCTGCTCCCTGCTGGGCAGGGTTGGGTCCATTTTTTATTCCTTTCAATGGTGAATGATGACCGCGGCGGAGTCTTCATCCTGAGACGTTCAGAAATCAAACAAGGGACGCCTCAGCATTTTAAATGGAAGTGAAAACATGTGAAACCGAAGGCACTTCTGAAGCCGCAGCTTTTTTCAAGGACAACGAATAACCGTCATCCTTGTAAGGCGAGCCGACAAGCTCTGAGGACCGAGTCTCTCCTGAGTGAGTGCTGTTTGTTTGCGACATGCTTTATTGATACAACATCGTGGAAACACTTCGCCTCTGCATATAAACTTCCGATGACCCACTTGAAAGTTTCAGTTTTGCTGTGATTACATAAGTCATAACACCAGTCGCACATTTGGCCAACGGAGAGTGACGCAAACAGCGACGGTGTGTCTGAGTCTGACTTAAAACATTGTTGTTGCATTTCATTGTATTACATCATCCTGTTTAAAAAGAAATGACATAGTAGTTCTTTATGTGTGTGTGTGTGTGTGTGTGTGTGGGGGGGGGGGGGGAGGGAGACGGTGTATACTCGTGCGTGCGTGTGCTTACGTAGTGCAATCTTGGCCAAGTGCAGACGGTTCACCCAGGAGATCTTACTCAGAGGGTTGGGAGTGTTGAAGACCACCATGAAGCTGACAGGGCGCCCCGACCTGCAGAGGAAACCACACAGGAGGTAAAGACATGTTTACACAACGGCAGGCGTTAATGAGAACATCTAAACACGTCAGCAATATGAAAAAAAAAAAAGATTTTTATATCATAGTGATATTTTTTTCTCCATTTTATCATTTGATTCGATCAGACAGTCTCGTGTTTTAGAAGCACAGGATCTGTGACCCTGGGATTCACCCTGATTTAACACTCAAATCTGCTGAATTTTAATGTGGAAAGAAATACTAACCTTGAAACAAGTAGGGAAAAAAAAAATCACTGTGGGGGAAACTCATCTTTTCAACAAGTTTTACTTGACAGAAAAATGAAAGCCCACACTTGGAATGACATTGGTGGCTGGATCACTGAGGTCCAGTGCTGCTTCAGTGTTTCTGCTCACAGTCTCTCCGCATGAGACAGTTTCATTTAATCATAAGGATATTTACCGGATTCTGCTCAACCAAGCTTTAAATACTGGCTAATACAGCATGAATGGTCATTCACTTTTTACTGCACTCACTTGCATCAATTTGATAATTTTTAATTACAGATAATTGTTTTGATCATTGCTGTTTGTATTCCTCTGTTGACTGTCAAACATAACTAAAGCGGTTTGTGAATTTGAACGAGATCTCAAAGAGCGCCTCCGACAGGTGAACCGTCCCGGCCGCTCCCTGCCCTCCGCCGAGTGTGGGCTCGGATTGGCTTTATCTGCCCACAACCACGATAGTCAAGGTCAGAACAGAGCTGGACGTATGGACTGAGAGTCACTGCTGTAGCTCAAGGTCACTCAAACGAATAAAAGATGAACAGATATCCAGATATCAAACTGGCACTCCCCCCCCCCCCCCCCCCCCCCCCCCCCACACACACACACACACACACACACACACACACACACACACACACACACAGACTCTAAGTTGGGTCTTCTGATTGTGAAAGGAGAGGGCAAACCACTACACCACAGCGTGATCCACAACTGAAATGATTTCTCCTTAGAAAAAAAAAATGCTGCTGCAAAATTTTACTACCATATTTTTTTTTACAGCTTCTGAATATAACCTTTTTAGAGCACTCATTAAATAATTTTCAAATTGAGCGTTTTCTCCCTTGGTTGCCGTTACAGCCTAATTTTTTTTTTTTTTTGGTGGGGGGGTAACATTTTCAGATCAGTATAAATAAACAACAACAAATGTCTTTCTATATATGATAACATTCTGGGGGAAAATGAAAAAGTCAACAGATAAACATAATATTTTACTACTTATAGTTAAAAAAAAATTCTAAATGAGATAACATTCTCACTGGTGTCTTAAAAACACTCACAATCCGGCGGTCTCATCTTTTAAACTACTAGAGGTGCTACGTCACGTTTTTTTTTTTCTTACACTAAAACATTGATTTATGCTATATATGTATTGTAATTGTCAGAATCAAGTGCAAATAATCATTTATAGGCACTTGAGCTATTGAGGATGAACAGTAAATCTTCTGTTTGAACCAAGAGGCAACACATTTCAGTCCCGATGACACAGAATTTAACGCTGAAGTTGACAAACAGGTGTATCACAGCTTTTTTCAGTCACTGGATTCTGCTGAATTTACAACAGGGTTTCAGATCACAAGGAGCAGAAAAGTGGGCAAAATACATCCGTGATATATACGCCCAAGACGTACGGCACGGAAACTGAAAGCAGAAAAATACAGTTGGAGAAAAAGAGCACCAACAAGGAAAGGGAATTTTTCATTTCATGGGACTTTCACTTTACCGCGAACAGATTTCTCTCATGTCAAGGAAGCTGCTCGCCTGTTTGTAGCTGCGCAACAGTCCAGCGAAAGTAAGCTGGGGCTTTCTGATTCCAGCCTGCGCGTCAACATTCAGGACAAGTTGTGATGATCAAGCAGCCCGGTCACAGTAAATCGCTTATAGGTGGGCTGCAACACTCAAAGTGCCACTAATGTGTGGGCTCTGCTGGCACAGTCTGTGCAGGCGCTGATCACCGAGAGCTTTTTGGATCCGAATCAAGCCCTGACGCAGTGGGTGACCAGATCTGAGATGTGCCAAAGTAAGGCAGGAAGTACAAAAGTGCCAATGGAGGGGGAAAAAAAAAAAAAAAAGAACAATAGATAACTATGTCGTAAAACTGTAAAATCAAAGCTTTGCACAGGTCAAATCCTACTTCCACATATTTGGGTGAATTCAAAAAGACATATTTCTGTGGATATTTTTTGTGATGGTTCCGTCTCTGTGCAATTCATTTTCAGTCTTTTTACAAAACTACAGACCCAATAAGCTTTTTAAATACTTTAATAATGAGGGAAGGAACATGAATACCGGACATATAAAAGGTAGAGAATTGGTGTATTATGCAGCAGGAGAGGCAAAATTAAAAAAAAAAAAAAAAAACACCCTTATGAAGATTTTGTGCCTTGAAACTGGGTCAACATTGGAATCCATTGTAAAAGCAGTGAATTCAAGCCAACTGCACCTGCCATCCCTCTGCAAAGAGCAAGGTACAAACTTCAGTGGGTGCCTTTCAAGCTCACAGACAGCGAGCGTTTGATATTCAGAAAAAGAAGGGGATTTTTTTTGGGGGGGGACACTGTGTGTACACAATAACCTGGTAAAGCAAAACCAAAGCTCTGCCATCAATGGGAATGAATAAATGAAGGCGCTCAGAGGTTTAACACATGAAATGTCTACTTACTTAATACAACACTCTGGGAAGTCTATTCAAGTATTTCTTTTATGAACAAAAAAAAATTGTTTTTGATGATAACAATGAATTTATGGTATTTTTAACATCATCATCACACATCTTTACAGCGGGATTTGCAGTTTGGGCAGTCTTTTCCTGGTAATTAGCTGAAATTTAGGCCATTTTATTCATCCACCTGTTAAACAGAAGGGCCGCAGGGGGCTGGAGCCAATCCCAGTGGAGTCTGAGCGATACGCCCTGGACAGGTTGCCGTCATGAGACTAACACAGACAGACACACAAACACACACACACACACACACACAGCTCCCAGGCTACAGCCAGGCAACAGAGCCGCCAGTACTTACAATGCCTCTGTGATTTACATAGAAATATAATAGAAATTATACTATTTCCTCAAAGTATAACTTAGAGAGGAAAAGGATTTCGGTTAAAGTGAGCTGGTCTGGTTCTCCAGCTGAAATGCAGAGAAAAAGCAGGACTTGCAGTGAGTGTTGAGATTTGCAGAGCACATCCTGAACTCAACAGATCACTTCCCCTTTTCAGGGACTTTCACACTGCAAAACAAGCCCAGCTGGATTTTAAAGGAGCGCACGCTTCCTGTGGAAAATGCCGCGAGAGGAGCAGTAGACAGAGCTCTCTGAACCTGTAGAAACATTAAAAACCAGCTTCTAATCACCAAACAGCCAAAATCTCCCATCACCACCCATCCCCAAGGTCCGCTTTGCTCTATTTAATTATTTATTTATTCCTCATTATATTCTATGATCATTTTCTAAGCCAGAAAGCTCTCTCTAAATGATTTTCTTGTTTCTGAAAGAATGACTGAACATTTATTATTATTCTGATCTGTTTATGATGAAAAGAAGACAACAAAAATATGGGTAATGTGTTTCCCTAATACCTTAGTGCAAGATACAAACAATATTTAGACATGTTATTGCATTCTGGAGGAGAGCAATATTAGTTCCCACAGACACAAACAACTAATACTAGAGTGTTAAATGAGGAAAAACAAATCCCAGAAGGCAGAGATATCATCTATTTCACTTGAAATTCTAATAAATGTGAATTTTATTATGAAAAAAAAAAAGTCACTGTAGCTCATGGGATAAATGTGAATTTTATTGACTTAAACTGAAGATTTTTTACATCTGATTTTTATTTTTACGACATGAGACTTGACTACTGACTAGCAGACAGCCGACAACCAACGGTTGCGGGTTGTTGTGTTTCCTTTATCCCCCCCGGGTCAATTTTTCTTCACAAGATAAAACAGCTACAAAATGTATGTCCCTACCGGTGCTGGGCTGCGCAGCGCAACACAACGCGAAGTAAACAAATAAATGTCAAACTGTGCTTTTACAGCCCGATTCTTCCCAACCAGCTGATCTTCAGGCTCACAGTTTTCTGTCATATCTGCCCCCGGTTGCAATGGAAACAAACTGCTTGTAAGATTTTTAATAGCTTATTTACAATAAACTAACACCGTTTCTTTTTAAACGTTACCAGATTAGCTTTTGGTAAGTGATTTTTTTCTCGTCTTTTGATGTCTCTATAAAGATAGCTGAGTTTTCTCATAAATTGCGTGCTCTTCAGTCAGTTTTGTCTTCCGCCGTTTTAGGAAAGCAGGAGGGGTCGAGCTATCTTTAGAAAAACACCTTTCTGCTCGAAGCCGAAAATGAAAACATGCTGTAAAACACATCTCTATATAATTCAGTGAAACCAAGAACCCAACTTTTAACTCCAGCGACAAACTTTTATCTGCTCACATCGAAAATCAAGGTCATGCGTGAAAACAATGACAGTGACCAAAAGATAAGCATGGGTGAACGTGAACTGTGCAAATTATAAATAAAAAAAAAAGAAAAAAGAAAAGAAAATTAAGACACCTTTAAGTCAAAACCAAAATCAATCCAAGTCCTTTTGACTGAGCTCGGCTGACAGCCGCGATTTAAAACCAGCAAATGGCTTTATTAAAGTCTAATAACACACAAACACAACTCCTGCTGAGGCGCTGTCAGCTGAATATTCATCTCAATAACACCTATGCATAAATGCAAGTATGTTTGAGATGACTACGTACAAAGAAATGACTCTTTAAAGCTGAATGCTGAGCACTCCGTATTGAACCTGGCGGCATGGGCCCTGAGTTAACGATGACTCAGCCGGTGTCTAACCACTGACAGGGGCCCCGTGTTGTCCGGATTGATCAGGATTTATTGGATCTACAAGTGAGCTGTCTCGCCAAGGATGAGACATCTTTTTAAAGCACTAAGCAGCTTTTCAAAATAACGACCCTGTCTCAGTCACCTGTGCAACTGTTCGACAGCGATTCTGAAGCGATTGAAAGGAAGAAACGGCAAGAGCAGGAGAGTGCATGAAGGGGGGGGGGGGGGATGGGGCGAGGAGAGGGGGTGTGGAGCGGGTGGGGAGGGGGTGGTGGGTGTCGCAGGCACACATACGGAAGACAATTTCACACTCAGACATCATTAGAGGGTAATTGACTGGAGAACAGCGTGCGGCTGGAAATTCTGCTTCTGTCGTACCAGCCGTTGCCCGCTGAAAATTCATTTTCACTTCATACAGGAAGGATGTGTGGGGGGGGGAGGAAAGAGACACACGAACACACACACACACTCGCAGTGAATGAGAGAGAAGTAGCAATTGCAGACAGGAACACCATCAAGTAAGTAAGATCTCAAACTTGCTTGACATGTTGAAAAAGTGGAACTTTCACAAAGAGGTGTAATTCATACCATTCGCTGCTTAAATATAGCGGAGGCAATTTGCCGAAGACAGAAGGGGAGACAGGGTGTGACAAGAATACAGCTACTCACTTGGCTGGATTCCTTAGGTAGCACTTCATGCCCACACGGCATCAAACATGCTAAACTGAGCACAGTCTCCATCCCTCCCTCCTGCCCGCTGATTGACAGCCGCAGTGCAGGTGTGCCGCACCGCCAGGATGGAAGAGCAAGGCACAGGCGCAGCCGGCGGAGGTGGGGGGAGGCAAAAAGACAGGGAGAGAGAGAGAGAGAGAGGGCAGAGCAGGGCGAGGGGAGCCGAGCAGACAGCGGGCCCGGCGGATTTATGGGAGCAGGTCAGTGCCGAAGCACACGGGTGACGCCGACGCACAAGGACGGGACAGATGCGGGAGCGTGCGCTGATTGGCGAGCCGCCACGCGCCGAGCCGTTCGGCTCACGGAGAATCAACCGGCCTGAGTGCATGTAGGCCGCGCAAACACGGAGATGAGCCGGAGCCGGCGGTTCGGCGTCCCTGTGAGCGTGTTAATTTGCCGAGGAAGGCCTTGACAGAGCAGCATCACCAGAGATACCTTTTACCGCCTGTTAATATTGAATGTGACACACCGGCGCCGTGTTGGCGACACGTGTGGCACATTCACACAAACGCTGCGGTCGAATGTAAGCTGTTAACCAGCTGATCATACAACAATCACCTTTAATGTGCCAGGCCAGTACATAATGCTGTGCTGAATGTTGCTGAGTGCCTATTTTCCAGAGAATGCCGTTCGCATTTTCAGCCTGATATTTAATAGATGGTTGAGACGGGCGTCATTAGCGGGTCAGCGTATCCTTAATTAATCCTCTAAACTGAGTTAATGCAGTGCTGGAAACAGACCTGGCATTCTGACAACTATTAAAGCAACCTACATGGTGTTTTAATCCAGCTCAAGACAATACAGCCTGTATGAGTAAAGGTCAATTTGGGTTCTTTGCTACAGTTACTCTGTTGTAAAAACCTGAAATTGGGAAGCTACAGCCTTATACTACATGTACTGTATACAACAGTATTTTTTTTTTTTTTTTAATCGAGCCAGTGCTAGGCCCAAAACAATCTCTCTTCGCCGTCAGTTATTGAAGCTACAGAAAACTACACTTTGACAGCAAACAGCTAAAACCACTCTGAATTAAACAGTGGACATTTCAAATATAAGTGGTATTTTATCTGTCTGACTGGACCTTTAAAAGGTTTTGATTCAAATGCCAGAACTGAGTCACTGCTGCCGTTAAACCCACTATTTTCATGATATGATGCTGGAAAATATATTCAGGCTGGTTTGACCTTTGATCAGAAGCAAATACGAGGGTGTCGTAATTTACCCAGGACGCAGACCGCCACCTTTTGGAGTGTAAATGTTTGTGCTAAAGCATAAAATTATGTGTACATGACAAGGTTAAATTCATACTCATGTTAAGTGCTTGCTGCAGTGTTTACAGTCAAGGTGGCTAGCAGAGTTCTGCGATCTGCTGTTATTTATGTTCTTGGCTAAAGGCTAAAACTGAAATGAATATTTACTTGCCAATACATCACAGACAGATGAGTTATTACAGGGAGCTTTCAGGGAGTCTGATCTGAAGCTTGATAAGAACGATGATGATGGAACTAGATTTATATAAGCATAGCGGTTCACAGCCATGACTTTCATAGTAGTAATAAAAGGCCATCATAATTAATGATGAATCTAAACATGTTGTAAATCTGTTTCTTAACCAGTAACTCAGTTTTTCTACATGTATGGAAACATTAATGTTACAAATGGGGTAGATTGGTAATTTGGTCATAACGTTTCTGTGATACTGTTTTGCTAACAC